>NC_083613.1:26199135-26499135 GCF_963584025.1 Labrus mixtus | reverse complement strand
TTTTCTTTTTATCTATGTATCTATGTGTTAAGTCAAGCTTATGTTCGGGACTCGAGGTTTAGTGGTTCAGATGTAAAACACAGCAGTCAGTGTTATACTGCAGGCACAGATTCAGCAAGATTTATCTACATTTGATTCAAATGCAAAATTAACCTGGAATTACATTAGGTTTTGAGCTTTATTTTAAACCCACAGCTTACTTTACATTTAAAAAAAAAAAAAGATCTGGTAAGTTTTAAACAGTGAGCACAGAGGACACAAAAGCATTAACAACCAATTTTTAGAATTTGGCACATCAAATGTATATGCCGATTTATATATTAGAAGTTCCTGTTTACATGTTAGATGTTTAGTGTTACACTGAAGACAACTTAAAAACATGAGGATTCTGAGGCAGGGTATAGTTACAGGGAGAGTCCTCGCTGCATGGTGAAATCTGTGGAGTTGTATTTGTGTAAACCCCGTCGAATAAAGGTTAGTAAGACAGTGTCAGATGTTTTGTTTTTTTTCCTGGACTTTCTTGGTGGTGCCGTGTGGAGTACTCTGCACGTCTTTTTGTAGTTGCATTAGGCTTTGTGTTATTTCTGTGCAGCATAGTTAAACACCTGCTGCTCCACCAGCATGCATCCTCCCTGCTATTCTGAGTGACACTTCCCCCGCATGTTAATAAGACAGACTGCCTCGTTTCAGTCAATCTGTTCGTTGCAAAACTTCGATGTCTTCTTTGCTTCACCTGCTTCCACCGTCTCTTACTTTAACATGGACAAATGTAGGCTACGTTGTTGCAGAATTGAATTGCCGTTACACAAACTTTACTGTGTGAATAAGAACCATGCATTAACTATTCACGTGATGAAAGGTTAAAACAAAACCCAGAAAAGCTCATTTTCAAAACTTACCAAGTCTGCTCAGGCCCAAACGGTACAGTCCAAAACACACTTGCACGTCAAAAATCATGGGGGATCCTCACGTGACCTTCTGCTTGCATCGCTATTGGTCCCAGACCAGGAAGTGTTGAATGACAGCCAGGGAGTGCAGTGTATTCTTAGACCAGCAGGGGTAAAGAATATGTAGGCTATTTTTTTTTATTTTCTGCACTAATACACATTTCAACCTTGTAATAAAGTTTCTAACTTCCTCTTTAGTTGTGTGTTTCTCCCCTAAAATGCTTTTAAAAACATGCACGTGTGTGTGTGTGTGAACTCTCTTGAAAAGAAAGTATCTTAAGGAAAGACTTAACTGACCTTTGAGATCTGCACAAAGTGCTCTACGGCCTTGTTTCTTCTTATTACTATGGGTTAATGGTTTGTTAAAGTAATGTGTGACTTCATCTTTGTAATAAGTAACGTGTGTTCCCTTAAGTTGTACCGTAGTACTAAAATAAAATATTAAATGAAAACCCAGGGAACATGGAAATTCTTGGCATTGGATATTCATTTTTTGACATTGTACTTTTAGTTGTTGTGCAGTTTTTCATACTAGGCTGTAACATGATCTGCACATGATGTTAGCAGGTGGAGTTTGACCAAATATCATGGAGGCTCCTACATTGTCATCTTTACTTTTCATTACGCACAAAAAAAAAAGGTTTCTGAAGAAAAAAATGACCTATTCATTTCAATGACACCTCTGCAAATTGAGAAAGATGATGCTACTCTGTCAAGTTGTTGTTTCCTGTTTAAAGAATGAACTTTGAAACTTAATTACTCTCCATATTTCTCAAGTGAGCTTCTGTGTATTGAAAGCAAGATCTTTTTATTTGCTTTTCTTTAATAATGAATTCAGCTGTTTTAAATCAAGGAACCAATTATTTTTGGACTGCTCTTCTTCAAGAATAAAACTTTTTATTAGTTATTTTTTGAAGAGATGACACTGTGGACATCCTTTAATATACTGACATAATGCCACTGCTTGTGAAGGACCCTTCTTTTTTCCATCACAGTCTGTCCACCGTTATCATAAACACTCAGCAAACTGTGACCTGCTGAAAGACTTAATGGGCTATTCGAACGATAATATATGCATGGGTTTTTTTGTTCACCGAAAGGCTTTACCGGCCTACCAGCTGTGTTTGAATGAAGCCAAGAGTGGAGTCAGGACACAGTAATTTTCTACATCACCTCAGATAAGTGGACTCAGAGCAGTTACACACCCATGGAGACTCTTCAGTCAGTGAGCAGCAGGTCAACATGCAGAGAAAGAGTAAGAGCCAATTAGGTCATTTTCATCTCTGACAAATGGTTTCTTTAAGGAAATTCAAAGAACTAATACTTTGTATACTTATTTTAGGTTTAATAGAGAAGTCACAATCTGCACATATTCTGGGTAAAATACTTATGCACTGTTTTATGAGGGATGTAGGATTTTTCCATCACGATGATGCCATGCCTTTAGCATTCTTTTGAGGTGTTAAAATGTGCTTTTTTTAGATATTGTTTTTTCAAGTAAATTTCCAATCAAGTGTTTGCGTCTCCTTTGTAACCCCCCCCCCCCCCCTTTTTTTGTTCTGGCTTCCAAGACTACCAGCCTGCACAGTCTCCCCATTCAAAGCCCTTCACAGGTGTCTCTTTGGTGTCCACGGCATGATTTCAGCTTGAGTCGTCCTGCTGTTTTGAAAATCTCATGCATTTCTTCAAAGAAAATTATACTGACTGACTCACATTACCACCACCACCATGGAAACTGAGCTGACCAGGAGGTGGAAAAGGGGTTCTAACCCAACCCCGCCTCTGCTGCCCATAACACTTGATAACATTTAACAAGTTAATGACATTTTTTGACAGTTTTCACAAGGGTGTGATGTGTCAGTGGATCTGATGTCTTAAGATGACAAGAACGTGTCTGTTAATTATAATATTTGGGTGATTAATACTTCGTAAATTTTTCATTAATTTAAAAAACGTTAAATGGGAGGACTGGGTGACCTTCAGAGACATTGGTTGATATTTTTATAGCAAAATTGATAAATCATTGCTAGTCTCATAACAACACAGTGTCAAAGATAAATTGTAAACTATACAGCATGTGTAGCCTGTGGAGCTCAAGCTTTTTAACTACTAAACTCTACCAAGAGGGGAAAACCCTGCTTTAATCCAAGTTAAGTGCAGCATATTTATTAAAATGCAAGGGCCTCCTCAGTCGTGGTCAAATTGAAAGAAAAACTGAATCAATACAAAAAGACAAAGTGTATAAACAACATCCACCGAATATGCAATAGGCCCTAACACAAAAAATTAGAGGCCTTTGCATGTCTAAAGTATAAACATCAAAATTTACAATGCAGGCAATCAGTCCAGCACAAAGCATGCTGGGAAATGAGGAGTGACAGGCCGCCATAACTCCAGATGCAAATCTTTGGAACTGCCGACTGTAGGCTACTTTAGGGGCCCTCAGGTGCTTCCAGAGGTTAGCATTCAATGGAAGTCTAGGCCTTCTATGAAAGTTACTGATGCTGGGAGTTACTTCAGCTGTCAACGAGCGGGCCTCCGTGGTTATGCTAATCAGCTGTTTGTGGGGCGCATATTATGTCTTTTATTAAACGAGGAAAGTGGATGATGCCCGGTGGCAACCATCAGAGACTTTTAAAGATGCCATTGGAAAGGAATAACTACAGAAGAGGATTAGGGCCACACATAAAAAAAAAATAGAGTTCTGACTTTAAACTCAGAGTTCTGACTTTATTCTGAGAATAAAGTCAGAACTCTATTGTTTTTGTGTGTGGCCCTAATCCTCTTCCGTAAATAACAATGCCAACCCATGGAGAGATGTTGTAATGCCACTTATGGAGGATAAAGAGGACGAGAAGGAGGACGAGGGGGAAAGAGGACTTCCTGACAGAGCTGCTTTGACACTGTAAGTTAGCTTTGTGAGCTAAAAGTGTGCAACTTACGTCATGTGCTGTGTAACTCGGGCTAACTTAAACTACAGCTAAAAGACAGCTACTAGCTAGCATAGTTGTGTGTGGTTGTTTGTTTCCATGTTCCAAGCTGGTGTAATATAGCCTACATTTTTATATTTTAACTAAATGTATTTCACTCTCGTGTCACAAATGTATTTTCTTCATAGTTTTGAGTCTTTTGTTAATCCACAGATTCACTTGTGGTGCATTACATGCTAGTTTGTAGTTTTTCATACTTTTTGTACATTTACCAATGGCCATTCAGAAATTGAGGCATACTATATTTTTACATTTCATCTATTACAAATGACCCAGCTCCCTATAGCTCCTCTACATTTTCCTTGCGTCACTTACTGCTCTCATGCTATTGCATCATTGTGGATAAGGGCTGACAAGGACCACTGCTATAGTTTAAAATCATATCTCAGCCTCTCGTGCATCACTTTTTAATATGCTCTGTTTAATATCTCTTATGGATCCTGCAACACTTAATCACTCAAGTGTTCCCTTTGCCCTGGTGATATCATCACTACTGGAGTGGGGACATTTATAAGAGGAGAAACCTCTCTGACTAAGAAGGCTTGGAGTTTGAAGGGTGTGGGCTTTAAGTCTCTTAAGTAAAGCAGAGTTAATCAATGAAGGCCTTCAAAGATAATACATTTGTACTGAAACTGCATCACTAGTGACCTGTAGCAAACCTTTAACAACTTATTGATTGATGTCGATACATTTAGAGCTATTACAGTACATAAGCAATACAAATACAGTCTCCGCTTCATTAGGGATCTTCATTGTAAAGCTCCAAACAGGAAACAGTAGAGCTAAGGAAATCTAATGCCTGATTAACTAATTACTAAAAAAGTGAAGTAGATGCATCAATTATATAGGCTACTGTATATATATATATATTTATAAGAATCAAACATTTTTCGAGTAAGCCTTCTTTCTGAATCCTATAGTGTATATTAAAAAACACAAAAAACATGTTCAAAAAAGCATCTATGACCTGCCAGGAATTATTTGGCCATGAAGGAAATGATGTGTAGCCTGTGACATGTGAAGGTCTGACCTGCTATTACTTTTTTATCCTGTAGGTGGAGCAGTTTGCCTGGGTTAGAACAAGTCTGAGCAAACTCTTTGTGGGTCATTTGAGAAATTTGGCATCTGACTATCTTGTTAAAAAATACTGCAAACACATACAGGTTGTGATGTAAATTTGATGAAAAGATATGGAGAGCTTTAGGTCAGTGGATATGATTCATATCCTTAATCACCTTACCTGAGAGAAGATTGTAAAGGTCCCATTGACTGATGCAGAATGCAAGTCTGATAGGAGGAAGACTCGAATATGGCCATCAAATGTAAATTTAGATAATAGACTTTTACACTATATTTAAGAAAAAAGAGAGTTTGGCAGTAAATACACAAATGTGGAGAAGTTGTGAAGTGATTTGGATGAGGAAGGATTAAATGATCAAGCCTGGGGGGAGCTGCAGTAGAGTCAGTCCATTCAGGACAGCCATTCTCTCCGGTAACAAAGTGACAGTTTCACAACATAGTGAAAGAGTTCAGACTGATATTGATGTTTTTTTTCTGAAACGCAGAGATCTAAAAGAGGAAGTATACTCCATACAGTGATTATAAATAACTGTAAACGTCTTTGAGTGAAATCTATTCTTCTGGAGTTACTACAACAGTGTTACGCGGATATTTATTACAATTCCCAAACTTACCCAACATGCAGTTAATATTGACTTCTCTTCATTATCACATCAGCTCTCTTTAAAGTTGTTAGCTTTCAATTACAACCATGGCAGTGGGCAAACACCCATTTTTCAGATCCAAAGGTAATGTTTAATTAGCACTAAAGCTGAAATAATTAAACAATTTAGTTGAGCTTGTTTTTAATCTTCAAATGTTTTGCCAAGCTCACTGAACATCATTAGAAGAGAAGGGACTTTTGAGAATTGTTTCACCCACTCTGTCTCTTTTACTGTGAAGTGTGTTTGCAATTAATTTTCCCCTAAGCTTGTTCACATCTTGATAAAAGACCTCATTGTCTGGTGGTGAGGACTACAATTCTTTCTTTCTGTGTGTTTGAATCTCTTAAAGGATAATAATAGTGAGAGCAATCTCCTACTTGAGATTGTTTTTTTTTTAATGGCTAGAATATGTACTTTATGAACACCACACGACCACATTAAGTAATAAATGGAATATTATTCCAACAGCGTGGTTAGTTTGACCTCTGCTACGTTATTACCGCTCAAGTCAGGCCGCCGTAGAATTGAACACATTATGATTTTATCACACAAGAGGAGGCTATTACTGGCCCTGCTGTGAGTTCCATAAATAGCTTCCAGCATTTTCCTTTTCTTTTTTATAAGAACACAGACAATTTTCCTCCTAGTGAAATATAATACAATTACTATTAGAACGGACACAATGATTGGAAGTCCCGCTGAGGCCATCTTGGCTTCTTTTCCTTTATCAAGTGTAACCAGTCTTTTGATGATGTGACATTCTTGAAAGCTACAATTTGAAATATTTGGATAAAGCCTCTTAAAGGAGAATTGCAGACAAGAAAAAAAAAAGTCATACATAATATCACATGAGACTCCCAAGCATTTTCATTGCCTTATGTTTGAGGAATTCTTAATAAGTCGCAGTGACACAAGCTTTAAAGACATGAGTGAAGCTCGGGCTCTTCGCCACATGACGAGGTTTAATGTTTGGTTACATTTCTGCATCTGCTTTGACCGTGAACGACACTGTAGTTGACATTTATGAATCACTGCTGTGTGTGTGTTTTTTCAGATTTCACACAGGAAAATGGCAAAGTAACTGGGGCTTGTATCATCAGTGAACTTTCACGCCTTGATAAGCATGGGTAATTTAATACCATCATATATGCTACTGTACAGCAATGCTAAGGCCAGCTCCTACACACTCTAGTCGTAATAGAATGTGGAGCTTCTAGTTTTTACTTCATGTGCGACTGTTGTATTCATATAGAGCACACGGGCGAATTACAGTGGGTGGGCCAGTTCGGGCCCCCGTGGACCATCTCAATCCGGCAGAAACCCTCCTCAAAATATTCAATATTGATTAATGAATAAAACAATGAATCTCGAGGCACACAGAGGTGGTTCTGCATTTAGCTTGATTCCAGCAGAGGGCGCTTTTATATTGGACAATAGGCCATGTCGGTCACTCTTATGACAACTTTACAATACAGGGAGACAGAGACATGATTAATTAGCAATTAATGCTTTGAAAAAACGAGAAGTCAATGTTGCATTTTTAATCAAGAGTGGACGACGAAATATTTCACCACCAAGTGTTAGTTAAAAAAGCATTATGTCTGATAGGCCAGGAGAGTGTCTCGGTTTTCAAAGATTACTGTACAACATTAAGAGACTTTTTTTTTTAGACCAAGCATCCTAATTATGGCACAAGCATGTCATCTCAGCCGGAATATTTTTCACCAAACAATCCACACATCCAAGAGTAAGCAAAGTTAGCTACGTGCTAGCACACAAGCTCGCAAGACACAGCAAGTCTTTGTCGAATGACGAGTTTTTGAAAAGAGTGTATGGCGGAGGCAGCAAGCGGAGTCTGCCCGGACGGCGAAGGTCAGTTTAAAAATGTCCGTCTGTCTCGTCACACAGTCACTTGGTGTGGAGGTAATTGACAAAGAAATAGTTTATTGTTTGTTTGTTTATTTGGATCCCCATTGGCCACTACCTAAGTAGCGACTACTCTTCCTGGGGTCCACTCAGTCCACTAGTCTGCTGGATTGTCAAAAAAAAAGTCTTCTAATGGGGAAATTTAAATTTGACCATTGTGACACAGGCTGTCTCAAGTCCATATTTATAATGTAATCTGTTTTATCTGTCGCATGTGCAGTGGTGCATCTCAGACAGTTGGCGAGGTATACGCAAATTTAAAACTTCACAATGAAAACAAGTCATGACAAGTTTCCCAGTTTTAAACATTCAGCTTTAAAAATTATTTTAAAAAGAGTCAACATATTCTAGAAGATCTCAAAATATGTAACCAGGCCTTCTGTAAGACAATCTGTCATGTTAACCATATTCATGAGGTTTATCATAATTAAACACTGTGTTTATTGTTTTCAATCAACTGCTCAGTTTGTGTGTTTGTGACCGTTCGTTCACATTCTTCTAAGTCGGCATGGACCCTCTGAGCCATGGTGGTGACCACAGGATAATTCAGGATTCATTCTTGTTTTTGCCAACTCCTGTAGGATCTAGCTCTTCGGACGCTAAATGCTTACCTTGATTCTCTAGTGTGTTTTGCTTGTATGCCATGTGAGCTGGGCAGGTATAGCACACAGTGGGTGTATTGGAGTTTTCAGTTAAAGATACAATAATGAGCAGTGAGTGTCAAGCAAAGACACAAAAATGCCAAAGAGAAGAGCTAAGTGCTAAAGAGAACTGTTGCGGTTGGTTGATAATTCTCAGCGGATCATCAGCACAAGCTACACATAAATAAATCACAACGTTTTTTTTCCCCCGTAAAGAAATGCTAGAGCTAATAAAATGGGGAATCTATATGCCTTTTTGTTGAGTATTTGATGCCCATATGACAGAACAGATCAGTTTCCATTTTAATCAGTCCATCTGCTCTGCCAGCAGGCTGCTCATATCGCACGTCTTGTTAACACGTGATGTAAATCTGCTAGCAGCATGGTTTGATGGACTATTTTGAACCCCAGAGAATCAAGTGATTTGTGTCATTTTGAAAAAAAAAAAAAAAAAAAAATACCAAGACTAAATGCAGACGACACAAATTCTCATCACTGGACCTGTAATGAATGAACGTATATAAGCACTTTAAATATATGTTATCTTTACTCACTGACATTCATTACAGTTTTAAACATGTCTTATTACTATTTCAGTCCTTTTGATTTCTGTAGACATGGTTCTCCATGTTATGTAAGAGGCAAACTGGTTGATGGCTCAGTGTGTCATCGAGGAGCCCAGCAGCAGCAGCCATCGACAGATGTTGATTTCATCAGATTTTCTGGAAAATCCCATCAACAATTTCATATCTGGCAGAGCTGGATTCCATCACATCAGTACACTGAGCAAAGATGGGTTGTTTGTATTTCTCCAGTTAAAGTAAAACTGCCACCCAAATGTCACACAGCTTCTGTTTACACTTGGCTTATTCCAGGCAGCCCCTGGTCTTTTGGAACGTGAGAAATGCCGACTTTGATTCCAGGTTTAAGATGTCACTCGTCAAAAACAGAAAATGAATCATAAGCTCTGGCTTTGCTTAGGGATTCATTTCTTTGTGGTTTTCCTCAAACAGCGATCTGACATGCTAGCTTTAAAAAGTACTCGTGTGCTCCTGAAGCCTGCTGTGGAAACAGAGAGAGGAGGATTGAGAGAACAGAAGTCAGAGCAACAGGCTTGTGACTGTATCCTGAGCAATAAAAATAAAATAAAAAAATCATCATGCTTTTAGTTGTAATGACCACTTAAGTTCTTCCAATGCAAAAAGTAAAAAGGTATTGTTAATCATTTGAGAAAATGTGCTTTTTTCCTTTTAAGGAAAATCAGATTGGAAGTAGTTTGGTCTTTCAAAGGTTTTACAGTCCACCTTAAAGTATCTTTAGATATCAGCATCTGACATTTCACATCCCTCCTTTGTTTAATTAGTTGATTTACGAGGAGGTATGTAATGTAAGTCCTGTTTGTGGCCCAAAACAGCCAGTTGTATTATTGAACAAGTCTTTCATTCTAAATTGGACCATAGTTTACGAAATCAATAAAATGCTGTTTTGAAGAAGGATTAGTGGTGGCCAGTGGTGAATGTGGCCCATCTCATTTTGTTAGTTCTTTTAACTGCAACCTTTGTTTTGCTCACCGTTGGCTATGAGTGAATGTGGACCTATATCTTTAATTAAATTGATTCATTCATTAATTGTCATCGCAGCAGCAAAGCTCCATAGAGGGATGGGTACTCTATATGCAACTGTACAAAAAGTCTCTTCAAAAGCACTGAAACACAGTAACTAAGAAGCTTACAATGCATGAAACAATCTCTGTGAGCTATGGAGCTGTCTTGATTTCGATCCAGAACATTTCCTGGAGGGCTTTTGGGTTGAGGCCAAAATAACTGCAGTGCCAGACCGCCCTGCCAGCAGAGAGAGAGAGTGAGAGATTGACACGTATGGAATTGTGCACCCTTTAACAAAAACATTTACATTTAAATCACTCAGACTGAACAAAATTAGATGTAAAATGACAGAAAATAAATTGTTTTTCACCACTTTAAGGATTTTGTGATGTGCCCATTAAAATCCCAGGAAATTGAGAAACTTGCAAAACAGAGGAGATGACTTATTCTCCACTGTGTCTGTCGTCTATATGGTGCTGACATACCAATATCCAGAGAGCTGTTCATCTGTCTGTAAAGACCTCTGTTTGAAAAGCAATGTACTCTTCTCAGACGACTATTAGCTATGTGCAGTCCCCTACCTATTGTGATTTATTTTGCTGTCATGCAGCTGAAGCTCCGCTTGGGAGCAATCAGAAAAAGATTTGTTGATTCTTTTTTTATATTTGTACGAAGCATTTTTATTTTGCTATGTAAAAAAAGAGTGTGAACCTTTGCCTTGTATTTTCTCTACAAAATAGATTTGAAATTGATTTTTTTCTGCTTTCAGAACTTAAAAAAATAGACAAAGAATAATAAAGTTAAAATTTTAAGCCACATGTTACGAGTACAATTATGCATGAGTGAGATTATTTTCTCTTCAATTTGTTGGGCACATAATTATTTTTTACCATGGCTCCAGAAAAATATGTACAGGCTAAACAGCATATAACAGGTTAAAGAACATGGTGCAAATGGCAGAAGGAAACTCCCTTTTAAGTTCCACAAAAGGGATAGAAAAGGGAAAAATGTAATTGTTCTAAGGAACGTGCAGCTTTGAAATCAGTGAATGTTTTTTTTAACTCTAAACCTCAAGAATGTTCAGACTGTTTAAAATAGTTTCTTCCTCCCACTGAGGCTATGTGACAAAAAGAAAATTGAATGTACACCCTCAAAGACTTCAGCAGACAAAATGTAAAGCCAAACAAACCTGGCTGAAGACCCAACGCAACGTGGAAATGTTCTCTTTCTTATTAGTTATTGATGTGGTTTCAACGGTTACTGGAACCTGCTTTTGACCTTAACAGTCAATAATAATAGTCACAATATGCAAGAGGTCATTGTGGAAAAATTCATATAGCTAAAATCCAAATAATGATCTGTACTTTTTTTTTTTTTTAGAACTTTTTTAAAACTAACTAGTCATCATTTTGTATCTCCATTTTCTACAAGCCCTCTACTCTTTTGTTAATATGTAAACTTAGGATTCTGCTTTGTGTAGCTCCTGGTGTTGATGGTGAGCTACAAGTTTAAAAAAAAATGTTTTATTGCGATTTTGTTTTATGTGATGGCCAGAGACAAGGCTTCCGATTTTGTTAGGACACCTCTTTTCTAATCCCATCGACATTGATCATAACCAAGTGGCAACCTCTTCCGGGGTTGAAAAATTAAGTCAATGCGGAAGTGCAAAATCCTGCAGTTCATCGAGTGTCCGCTTGAGGCTGACTCCAGGAACACCGGAAGTCACATACACACCCCAGCATGTTTAACATGTACAGCGCCGGCTCTCAGCCTGTCGTTAGGTTGACTGAAAGTTAGGCTGAGACATGATTTCCAGCATGGCGAGTGCCGCTGATGAGCCTCCAGAGCCCGCTACCTTAACAGATGGCTCACTCAAGCTTCGCCCATTAATATTTACAGTCTATGGTCATAACACTTACTCAACAATATGACTTTTTTTCACTCCTGGATGAGAAAATCTCTTTATATTCTGATCAATGAAATATATGTTCGTATGAAAAAGTTATTTTTTAATGGATCTTTTAACTTCTTTTACAAGTTCAAGCAGGGAATCACAAAGATGTTTCCCATGCATATATAAAAATAAGCACATTTGGGGCTATAATAAAAAAGAACGAACTAATAAAACTGGGGTGTGCTGCATGGGGACAAAATACTCTGATAGGAACAGAAAACCAGAACAATGAGTGTCCAGCTCACTGATGATACAAGTCCTTGGGTTGGCAGTGTAAAAGTAAAAAAATACGAAAATTTCTCTTATTTCAGTGCTGCAAACTCCAATTATGTAACCCCTCCTGAAAATTAACATACAGAGTCATTGCTAAAATGTACATTGCGCAATTCATTGAGTATCTGGTTGATGTTACAAAAGAATTGCATTTTACACTAAGTATTCCAGTCACTACCTACAGGAGGCCTATCCTCAGAGGAATAACATTATTTGCTCTCCATAATTGTGCTCTCCAAAAACTTGAATTGAGGTCTGCATTTCAAGTCTAACTACCTAAAAAAAAAAAGGAATTCAATTTACAATTACACTTTCGAGGCAGCACCCGGGAAGAGACATTTTCTGGAAACGGTCCAGCATTGTAATGCAGAGTTGGCAGACAGAGAATCCCCTTCAGTTCTCAGCACAGTAGATAAAAAACAGCAACAGAGCAGCATGCTGGAGAGGTTTTTTTTCGACTGCAAGGCAACCAACTGAACTAGCAACAGTTTCATGAAAAATTAATGTTTTAGTGTTCAAGTGTGTTCATCATTTGTATTCCTATTTCTGACTGAAAAACAATCAACCCTTTTTTACTTTGTGGCAGAAACAGTTGACCTTGGCCTATGTCTGAGTTTAAAACATCTCATCAAAATTCAGTTTCATGTTTAGCCTAGCAAGGTTACACCTCCTAATGGGAGATGGAAACATACATCTCCTGTTACCCGTCAGTATTCTCAGAATTTACTGTATTGAGACATCACAGGAAGTTGAATTATGCAGAAATGTTTGAATAACCCATCCGTTTTGTAAATGATGCATCTAAATGGTAAAAGTATAATGAATTGGTTGGAGTATTTTAGTGTTTAGATTTGATAATTGGCTGTAGGCCGAGTGGTGGGGATGATCACAGCAGTACTGATATTCAGTGCATCTTAACCGAGTTTGATATTGCTTTGACACAGCAGTTCAAGGACCAAATTATAGAAAAAATAAGTAACAAAAAGACTCTACTAATTCAACTAGTTCCACATCATGACTGAAAGTGACCTTTTGGAACCCAACCTAAACATTCTCCTGCACTCTACTTTTTTTTTTCTGTCCATGGTTACCTCATACTAACTACTAAGTTTGATCATAGACTGTAAATAATGATGGACGAAGCCTGAGTGACATCATCTATTGGTTACTGCTGGGGGCTTTGGAAGCCCATCAATGGCGGTCCAAATGGTGGAAATGCTGTATCAGCCAACTTTCAGTCAACCTAATGACAGGCTTAAAGCCTCTAGACAACCGATGCATCGCGCTCCCCCAGTCAATCAGGTCAGACACGTGCCTGACTATGCATAACTAATCAGACCACCAACTGCTTTTTTTTTTTTACCAGGCTGTATGTTCATTTCTACCGTAAACAAGCATTTTTGAATGGGCTGTGTATGTGACTTCCAGGTCTTTTGGAGCCAGCCTCAAGTGGACCCTTAAGGAACTGCAGTTTTTTGCACTGCTGCATTGACTTCATTTCAACAGTGGAGGTTGCTGCATGAGTTTGATAAATATTATTTGTATGTTTTTATCGAACATATTGGTATCAGATTGTTTTGTCGGCACATTATCAATATCAGTATCAGCTCCAAAAATTCCATATCAGTCGGGCACTACGTCAGCGGTGACAGCTAGATTAATCTGGACTATCTGCTATTAATGTTAATTTACTGTTTTCAGAACACCTAGTTAAAGCAGAGTTGTGATTAGTCCTAGCGATGTTGTACTCTATACTGTGTCACTCATGGATTGTCTCTTGTCCAATCAGAATACTCCATTAGACCTAACTGTTGTATATTTGATTGTTAGCTGTACTTACACATCCATTTAAATAAACAAAACAGCTAAAACATTTTGAGATAACAATGATTAGTTTGCACTTTATAAACCTGTATTCCTGCATGGAGCTAAAGTCCACTAAAGCTACTATACGGTCAAACTCGGACTAAACAAACCGACACCATTAATCATGTCACTTCCTACAGATTCTACATTTATATGGAGACTGTTAATAAGGATTACCTGCTAATATATCCATAAGACACAGAGTTTTGTTTCCCTGGTTCAAACTTCACTGACTCTTATGTGTGTTGGTTTACAAGATGCTCAGTGATGTTCATCACACACTCTGAATATTTGCCTGCTTGCTGATCTGGAACTGCAAAATTGACTTCATGCTCCTGCCTGAAGCTGCTTTATTAGCTACGTAATGCATTTTGACTTATAATTTGCACAAACCCCGCTTGTTCTCATTATGAACATCTGCTTGCAAGTCAGAAAAATCTGAATTATTTGGCCCCAAACTGAAGCAAACAACAGACTGCCACTGACCCAAATTAACCACAGAAACAATCAAATCCAGTCGACTTTAAACGAAAACAAACAAACAGCAAAGAAACACACATCTATAAAACACAAATATAAGAAAAAACAACTGACATGAAATCCCTGGTAGGGAGAGGAACATAATAGAAGTCCTCAAAACAAAGTCTCTCTTTTATGATGCTAGCTAGAGTAAGAAAGGACAGAAGAGTAAAAGAGACTAAGGGAACTGCAGAATACACATACAGAAGAAATAGACTGTATTGCCATTCTGAGAATTTAGCTAGATATGCCTGTGTTATTCTCACTTTGGCGCTTTTCAAATATGAACTTGGTTAATAGAGGTTTGATATGGAACTGTGAGTTGGTTCAAACAAAACCACAAAGCTCTGCAAACCTTCCGCCTAGATTACACATCAAAAGCTCAACTTTTAATTGGTGAACTTTAAACAGAGGAGGGAAATAGCATAAAATGGACTGACATTTGCAATATAGAACATGAAACTGTAGTGCTTACAGTCATAACCACCCGACCCACCCACTCAATGCTTTGAAGCACGGGGCATTTCAAAGTGAGGTGGCTCCTGTATCCTTGTCAACAGGAGCAATTACTCCTGCAAAACCTCTGAACCACAAATGCGCACAGAGACCGAACACACAAAACAAACCATAGAAACATCATAGCAACCTGTGATATGTGAAAGGCCCTATATATTACACTACAGCATCCCCTTATCATAGACGGTATATCTTTGCTCTTGAGTGATTGCCTTGCAACCCCACGTTGGTGAGTTAGGATGCCGTTTGATTCTTGAAATCATGGCAAAGAGATATGTTGAAGGTGTAGCGGAGGATGGGTACTACAGTCAAGTAATGAATGTAGATATTAGAAAGCAGAGAGTGGACTTCATTTCTTTTGATATACTCTGAATGGCGCCCATTCTGATGGTTTGCCAAAGAAGAAATATGGGCACATCTTCTATCGCTTAGTTTTTGCAGTTCCATCCTTCTCGAGGAGAATAATGGTGTGATAGTTATCTCATGGAACAGGTACCGACAGAAGTTTGCAATACACTTGGAGAGTCTTTATGGCACTTGGGCTGACTGTCCTTTAAAATGTATCTACCTGGTCTGTGTGAGGAGCTAAAGACCTCTGTGAGTTTCAACTTTTTGTTTTGTTTTTATCCTTAAAGCAGAAGACATTGCAAGAGTGTGTAAGTTGAAGTCTTTTGGTCTAATACTGCACAGAATGCAATGCAACTTATTTAGTCCTGGAGAACGAGGGATTCAGTTTTACAGCAATGCCTTCATCAAAAGGAAATAATCATTGCTGTTAGTAAAGAAGACTATGCAAAAATGTCAAGCCTTTAATTACAGTTATTTTCAAGGCATAGTGTTGTCTTGACAGGAAAATCCAGAGTATTATGGATGGTGTGCATAAAGTAAGACCTCTCAGAGTCCTTCAAAGATGTATTTTTGTATGAGACCAGAGAGAGAGCTAATGTCATCCCTCTGCCAAATAGTATCAAAACAAAGATCCAGCTGAGTGCTGAAATTGAAAAACGTGCACCAGCAACTCAATGAGATTCTTCAATTCCTTTATTTTCATGCCTTTATTGTAAAGCAATTAACTCAATTTGAAAATGTGCAGTTAATAAGATTATTCTCTTATAATGCTGACTTGACATAAATGCTCCAAAAAATAATTAACTGAGAAAATAATTATGTTCTTGCAGCTCAGATTACCATTTCAACTATTGTTACTGCTCTGCTAAGATTCTTTGCACCCCTTGGCGATTGCTTCTCTAGTGACTTGCAGCTTGATTTTTGTCAGACATATAGATACGAGATGGACCCTATTTTTTTCCAAGTACATGCTCCTGTATCTAATTGAGTACTGTTTGCCAAAATAACAACACAAGGAATCTAGTTTGACATTTATATTAGGGAGTTTGCTGTCTTTTACACATTTTTGTAAACTGGTGACCGTTTCAGCCTGAAGCCAATATGAGTTCTCAGTCAGTTGCAAGCGTACATGTAAGGAAACGCTTTCTCAGTGGGTATTTCAAGTCAATCCTTTGCCTGAGGCAGAGTTGGTGACTGACAATCCCTGACAATCACCCATCATGCAATTTTCTCACTTTAAACTATGTCACCTGACTTCCAGAGCACATGAAGACATCTTTCAAGAAGAGAGTGTTAAGAACAGATGCTAAAGGTCAATTTAAGTGTCATAACTTGAAGAATAAATATACCGACCAATAAATATACCGACCAACTTATTTTATGTGGCAAGTTAGGAGTAAGAACAAACTAGTTTATCATTTGATCTTTTCTTTTTTTGCTCATGCAAAACCAAATAATTATCACCATTACTGCCCATTTAATATCTAACAGATTCAGCATAAACGTATCTGCTGGCATTGGCCCTGTTGACAGACACTTGAACATCAGCAAATAATGTGGCATCAAAAATAAAGCATACGAAAAAAGCCCCCCCCCCCGAATAAATCTGTAATTAAAAAAAAGAACAGCTAACAGTCAGATAACGATTGATGGCTCAGAGACTGCTGGCAATGCAACTCATAGTATGGTTAAAAGGATTTAGCTAATGATTTAATTTTGAAAAAGCCAACAGCGTTACCATTTGAACCTTCTTCGTTTGGTGTGAAATTCTATTTCCTTTATACTGCCCAACATTCACCCCAAACCCCTCCCTTGAATTACTGTGATGTGCAAGAACATTATACCCAGTGGAAAGGAAAAAAATAATTTCCCCCGAACAAAATGCCAAACGCGGTCTTTTTCATCCGAAAGAGTCAACAACAAGGTCGCACCGGCACCAGAAAAAAAGAAAGCTTTTCAATAACCAGCTCATGGATCAGTGTTCTTACTCTTATTCCACTCCATACATCACTTCTACAGTTTTATGGTCAAATAAATAACTGCCAATGTATATACCACAAGTCCACTGTAATTGCCTAATACAGAGCCGCCCCCCCCCCCCCCCACTGCAATCACCCATGTGTCCCACCACTCTCCACATCCATCCACATTCAGCTGTACCAAGCACAATCTGCACCTTAATGATGAGAGAACAGCTCTCCTTTGTCCAGTCGGGCCAAATCAATAAGGCCAAAAAGTTTACTGCTGCCCGACAACAAAGTGGATACAAAGTTGCAGGTATAGTTGCTCTGTGCTGCACACTTGGTAAGAGCAGAGAAAGAGAAAATCAATGGAGTCCTTGAGTTTCATGACGAGGTTAGACTTTAATCTCACTTCTAAAACAGTTCAGTGGAATAAGAAAAAGGTGTAGGGCGTGTCTTGCTTTTTGATTGAAGATAACTTGTCAATCACAGCATTTTGCTGAGGTTTGTAATTACATTTCTCACCTATCACTTTGATTG
Source organism: Labrus mixtus (assembly GCF_963584025.1). Taxonomy (NCBI): domain Eukaryota; kingdom Metazoa; phylum Chordata; class Actinopteri; order Labriformes; family Labridae; genus Labrus; species Labrus mixtus. The sequence goes on along the minus strand of NC_083613.1, from coordinate 26,481,326 downwards.
ATTTTGGTTGTAGTCATCGTGGTTAAGCTCTCATGGCGCTAAACCCCCAACACTAGTATTGGAACATTATCCTGCATTCTGAATAATACTGATTCAGCTTGTTTCAGGACAAAGGCCACAGCACAGGATTATAGTATTAAAGGCTCAGTATCGTTATGATTAAATCAATGACTTTTGGTGTCAGGTCTTTCCAATTCTGTTTAAACCTCGTACAGAAAAAGCAAGGACAACCTTAGTAGATATTTATTCCGATTTTTCCTTCTCACTTGCTTCATCCTAACGATGGTTATCAAATGATTCTTGCCATGTATTCGAAGAAATAGAATAAACGTGTGCATGAACCAGAAAATGTACAACTATCTCAGTTGTTAAATTACCATATTAATCACAATATAAGACAACCCTGATTATAAGTCCCTACCCCTTATCAAAACCCAAGAACTCTGAACGAGTATTGACATTTAAAAGTCAAGACCCTGAAAATATGCAATCCATAATTTTACAGAAGTATTTCAAGGGGAAAAAAACCCTTTCTTACATTAAGACCAATACTGTAGATGTTTGTGTTTTTACCAATTCTGTCAAAAATTCCCCTCTGTGCAGCTCAATGACAAAACCCCTGCATAGTTATTTTTACTAAAAGAGGGGGTTGTCTCTAATAAAAACATAATGTGGGGCACTTGTTGAAATCACTAACTCTCTCTTCCATGGCCTCCACTTTTGTAGAACATTTTCTGAAAATTAGTCAAACTATTAGTAGTTCCATATAAGGAAAAGAAAATCCTTGCATCATGCCAGGGAAAACAAGCTAATCTATTAAGCGTGACGCTTTTTGATCCCATTATAGATATTGACCTTGGAGTTAAGTTTGCTTCATCCAAAATCTGACACTTAATGCATGTTAATTATTGCAAGACATCAGCCACACTGCAAACCGTTCTCCCTTTATCTGAAGACTTTGAAAATTTATCTCCGCTTCAATTTAGATAACAATTACAGTTCTTCATAAAATCCCCAAAACAGTTGAACGCTGAACATGTCCATGAATCAAAGACTTAACAAACACTTTAAGTAATAAATGTTACTGGTGCCATCTGGCCGCTCTGAGACAGGCATGCTTGACTTTATTATTCTTTATGTCTTGTACAATTTGTCTCTCTTATCCAACAGACTGTGCAATTGAACACAGTCCTGGTTTTGTAGCAGACTGCTGTTGCCCTACTGTCATTCTTTATGTCACTAAGTCATTATACTAGTCTCTCTCACACACACACACACACACACACACACACACACACACACACACACACACACACACACACACACACACACACACACACACACACACACACACACACACACACACACACACACACACACACACACACACACACACACCATTTTCAAGTGTAAAGAGCATCTCCATAGTCCCTAAATTGCACTTACACACAGAGGTGTTCAGATATGCACTTACCCAACTGGGTTTCTTGCAGAATGAACACAGTTGAGTCTTGTACAGAGGAAACATTCAAAGTAGGAATGGGCATTTAAGGCAATATTAGTATTCAAATGTCACTGGCCAGTTTATGTGTCTCCACATGCATCTCAAATGATCACCTGTGATAGGATATCACTTTTCTCACTTCCTATGCAGATTACCAAGGTGCCTCCTTCACCTTCATTAGCCTTTAAAAACATTTGATGATTTGTACCACACGGCTGTATTGATTCTGATTGGTCAAGTGCACGTAGCAATGGTCTGCTTATCCTCAATAGCAGACCCTGGTTAAGAAGAACAAACTGTTGCTATGAAGAGCAGGTAGTTGCTAGGGATGCTACTCTAATCACAGACTCTGGAGGACTAACTGTAATCATGTCAACCTGCGGAAAGAAGTCTGGCTGATTTGACATCAGTGTGCTGGAAATTTCCCGTTAACTTTGGGTAATTTGTTTTTGTTTCGATAACAGCAGAGAAAAGAGGTTACAGAACCAGGTAAAGGATACAGTGTGTGGTTGTGGTTGTGGTTTTTAAAGACTGATGAATTGGAAAGAAAATGTCTCCAAACTCCCACGGGGACCAGGCAAAATACCCAATCAGGTACTGCACTGATTCATGCAAACGTGTTCACCTTATCATACTTCACAATCAGCGGAAACGTTCAGCATCATGCGAGTATTAACATGTAGGTCAGCTCATTTTAAGAAGGCTATAAAGTTAATGGTTGCCATGGACCCAGCTATAACTGAGGATTTCAAAATTAATATATATATTAATATGGGCGTCCGTTCTGTGCTCACTATACATGATCCCTTTTATTACTGTAATGTAGGACAGAGAGATTGAGTAACACACTTATGTCCAAATGTGGTACAAAGAAGCGGCAAATTACGGACCAAAGTGATGACAAAAAAGAGACAGTGTAAAATATGAGGAAGGAGACAGAAAGAAGGATGACACCTGCTGATTACTGAATGTTTGAAGATGGTCTATTAATAAGACAATGATGAGTGGTAATACTGTTTAAACACGTGCTGCTAAATATTAATGGCCGAAGACGGAGTGACATCACCCATCTATACGGCAGGGGGATTTGGAGTTTCATCTATAGTGATCTCCATGCTGGAAATGCTGTCTCAATCTAACTTTCAGTCAACCTAACAACAGGCTAAGAGCTGGAGCTGAGGCGGGTTTTAAGCCGCTCAACAAACCGTTATACTGCGCCCACCTGCCAATCAGATCAGCGACTGGCCTGATTAACCTCTTATGTATCACAAAATTAGTTATCAAAAAGTTCACCCCTGCACATTTCTCCTGTAAACTTTTTTGAATGGGTGTGTATGTGACTTCCAGTGCTTCCCCAGCCAGCCTCAAGCGGACACTCAACGAACTGCAGGATTTTGCACTTCCGCGTCGGCTACATTTTCCAATGCCGAAGGTTGCAACTTGTTTGCTGTAGCATTTACTGAAATGTGATGGCATTTAATCCAGACTTTTGCTGCGTTGAAACAGTTGTGGAAATGTCAATACGTCTACCTCATACTATTGTCATCGTGGCTTTTATGTAAATGTGAGTTGCTCACTTATTCCAAAAAGAGTCTGATATGGTAAATTTGCATCACATTAACATAACAAAGTGCATGTCTGAATGAGGCTAAGAGTCAGCATAGTACAGACAAGAGCTTTTATAATCTTTCAAATTTTTCATCAGCAGATGCACATCACACAGACACAATGTTGATAATGCCACTGCTACAATAGAAATCAGGGTTTTCATTGTTAAAATGGTAAAATCCAGAGGGATGATAAACCTGTATTTGCACTTAACAATTCTGAACACCATGAAGATTTAAGTTTCGACTACTTTGTTTATTTTTTCTCGAAGAACTGTCACAATATGGTGATGGTGCATGCTTCCTCAAATGATGAATGGTTGGATCAAAAGCAACATTTTGCATGTGGCTGAAACTACTGCCGTGGATGAGAACTTGAAAATACTTACAGATTGAGCAAGCCTGTCAGGTGAAATAAAGAAAGCGATTACCTGATATAATGCTGTCCTTGCACTTCTTCATACCTATTTAAACCCATTTAAAAAAGAAAACACTGTTTGACTTTGGCACCTTTAAGTAAAGAAAGAATCGAGTGGGGACGCTCTGTTTTACTGATGTGTTACTACAAAGCATGGTGTAAATGTACATAAACATTTGATATAAATTAAACATTTGACTGTATATTGCCAATTTCAGGGCTGACAGATGTATTTGTTTATTTCAAAAGGATGTCAACAAAACACAAGAATTGTGATTCCAGATACTAATTGGACACCACTTTAATTATCAGTGTGTTAAACTTGTATTGTAAATTATTAATGTTATTCATAATTTACATTGACTACAGTTTTAACCCTTTTGCTGTCAGTAACTGTTATTAAGGGAGTTAGTGAAAAAAACGTTAAAGAGCCCATATTATGCCTTTTTTGGGGTTCGTATATTTAATCTATGTACCTACTTTTGTACGTTCACAATAGCTAAAGTCCGAAAAAAGTGTCTGTTTTCATGTACTGCTCCTCCTTGCTCCCTCTCCGCTCTGAGTCCGTCAGCTACGCTCTGTTGAGCCCACACTGTTAGCCCACGTGGGCCAAGTCTGCTCTGATTGGTCTGCCGATCCGCTCTGTCGTTATTGGTCAGTTGCTCAGCACGCTTCTCGGAAATTTCAGCATGAGCTGCAGGGCTTGCCACAACGAGCCAATGGGCTTAGATCCGTGATCTCACACTGACAATGACGCCGCACTGACACATTTTTATCGAGGGGAGCTAGAACCGAGCGTTACATGCAGCTAATGCTACAGCTAACAGGAGGAGGTAGGAGAAGCCGCGTTTCCGCTATTTTTTCTTCTCATTCTCCATTGCCTTAAACCACCGACTCTGTCATCAGTGAGAAGAAAGGCAAGGCAAGGAAAGTTTATTTATATAGCACACTTCAACAACAAGGCAATTCAAAGTGCTTCAAGAATGGTAGGGGCTTTGGGAATCTGTAAGAACATCTAATCACTGAAAAAGAAAATGAGATCATGTTCTCACACAGGTGCACCGAGAGCTTAATTATCATGCGTTATATGTCACTGATTGCTTTGACATTAAGAGTAACATATTCAGTAGTATTTACCATATCTTTGCATTATCTTCAGTTTCAGGCAGATTAATGTATGTCGAAGAGAGTGATGAAAGCAGAAGGAGTATGTGATCTGTAAGGGTCGTCTGGAAGGATGCACTGGAGACAGGGCCAATGGGTACTCTTGAGTCCAGGTTCCATCTCGGGGTGATTCTACTCGAGCCTCTTGTGGCTCACATAACAAGAGTGAACATGGGAAGCTAAGTTAAATTCAAAAAGGTAAGAAAGGAAGGTTGCTATATGAGGATAAGAGAGGGTGGTACAGGAAATCTAGGGTAAGTGGCAGAATGGGTTGACTGGTTGTAAGTTGGGGTTTCAACCGACTAAAGTTGTGGTTTAGATATGGACCTGCTCCACAATCAATTTGATAACCATAGCATAACCAACAAGAATATGTCATTTAAAGGCTTATTGGATGTTCAGGAGGTATTAATGTGGACGCCAGTTGAATAGATGCAGAGGGTAGACGACGTGTTGAACGATGTTTCTGTCAGACTGGTCTGGGAGGATGTAATTAAAACTGCGGAGAGGCTGACTTTGAGAGATGGTTCCATTTCTTTTGTGATTCAACTCCAGTTCAGTCCCTATAAGAGTCAAGATTAAAAATATTCGAGGGTAGGCTTGTCATTAAAATTAAAATAGTTGCCTATGAAGACCAGGGGCAAAGGATCTTGACCATTTTGAGATACCTGTTTGAACTCTCTCTGGAGTAGTGTCAGAAAAAAAATGTCAAAGAATGCATTGGATTGTCTAGAAATGATTCTGGAAACAGAATTAAATGATCATTTTCCAACCTTTACAGTGAAAAGGAGTGAATGTTGTGGGAGTTTCTCAGCTGCAAACCCTGAGCTGATTGATTAGGTGGATCAGGGCAGAACGAGTATAAGGGAAGAGATTCCCAACTGATTTATTGTAATTCTTTTGAGCAAATAAGAGGTTCAGAAAAGGGCATTGAACTGTTACAAAACCTGGGAGGATGGTAAAGAATTCTATACTGTATGTGGGAAGTTGGGGCAACGGCATGCAAGATTATACCTTGGACGTGGTGTAATGTATCTTGGAAAAATCCAGCTTTGAAGTTAACAGCATGTCATGGCTGAAAATGGTGGGCCAGGTTAGGTGTTATTATCAGATTCATTGGTCAAATGTCTGATGTGTCTCTGAAAGCAGTGTCCCCTGGTTGAGCGATAAAATTGTCACAAGAAAAGAAATGCCATTTCAAGAAGAAAGAAAAGGTTGCGACAAGAACATTTCCATTTTGCTGGCGTCATAAAGGATAAATCCATTGAGTTATACAAATGGCCGAAATCTGTGTTTTCCATTCAGCCCCCTTGGAAAACATCCACAACAAGTCAGTATTAAATAGACGTGTGAGTTAATAAGCAGTGGGTGTTGAGGTTTATATCATGGGATCAATCTTAATGAATCAAATGAGTCAGCTTTATACTCTCTTCTGTTTGCCAGTATGATCTTTTCCACATGTATGTTAATACTGTAAATAGGTTCAATACCACGTAGCATTGATATAAAGGCAATAAATGTCATAATAGTGTCAAACTCTGTTTCTCTGTCTGCCAACTTGCCCCCGGGCCAACAAGGAAACCTCCTGAGTGAGGGTCATGTGTAAAAGGGCAACGGGAAGGATTTGCTTGTGGAATTATGAGAATGGCAGTGTTGACGTAGCAAAGATGGGCAAGTAGCTGATGTTTTATCCATCTTTGTGCAAGGAGGTAGTCAAAATCAAAGGGATATCTTGCTCTTTCTGTGGGTAAAGTTACTTGGAAGGAAATGCCAATGGACTCAATGTAAAGTGCTAGGCCTTGTAGTGTTCTTTTCTGAGTTTCGGACAAAGCTTTTGTATGGATAGAAAACCCAGACTGATTTAGTAAGGATTGGTCAAGTGACAACCAGAAAATCCATCAAGAAGTGTAAGGAAGTCTGAAGTTGTTAGTCAGGATGCAGCACAGGAATTTTGCAACAGAGTCAAAAATCAAGTGGACAGAAGAAAAAGCTCCTTCTAATAGAGACTTTGAATGCACTGGTGATGTCTGCTTAAAAGGTAATACCCCTGACCTGAATGGATCAGGCCAACGGAGTGGTTAGTGGTCTCATATTTCATAAGCCTGGATGATTTCTCTGGTTAAGGTTGATTCCTGAAATCTAGCAGGTCTATTAAAAGCCATTTTTCCAGATATTTTTTTTAATTATGATGAGCCCTCTTGGACAGCTATGAAGCACTGTAAATGCTGAATTATTGAAAGCGCCAATCACAAACCCTTCTTTACACTTTTCTGTCAATTGAGTGTATGCATACAGTTGTTCTGAAGAGATCTGAAAGTCATTTTTCAACAGAAAGAACGTAGGAGACATGCACAGGATCTACTGTATATGCTGTAGACGAAACAGCCTCTATACCCTAATCAGAAGCCCACACTTGATATCAGATGTGGTGCAATCACATTTTTTAATTTGATGAAAACCATTTCACCTGAAAAGTATATGGGTGTATGTGTAGGTTTTTTTGTATTATAAGATTATTCCACTGTAGGCTCCCTGTATTATTATATAACTTTTACAAGGGTTTGGGTTTGATCACACAAGAGGGAGTGCTGTTGAACATATCAGAAAAGCGACACTGTTATGCCTCTGAAGACTGTATGGAGGGGCGGTCACTTCATCCCCCCATTACGCCTCTGCAACAATCAGATGAAGGCCAAACATCACAGGGGTGTAAATACCGCAGCTTGAAACAGCTAGTCTGAATAGGGCTAGTGTTTTTTAAATGCTGCCTCCAAACACATCTGTGACTGTTCTGGCCTACCCAATTCAAATAGTTGATAAAAAGCCACCTTTTTAGACCTGCTTTTAATTGCTTTTCTGGCTTTTTGTGACATTTTGTAAATCCTTTTGATTCTTTTAACTTGCTTTGCACAAAAGAGTGTTTTGAAAAGCGCTCTATAAATAAAATGGATTATTATAATTATACTGAACTGTAACTGGATTTCTCGATTTTGCAAAGGTGGGGGCCGATTACATGTCATGTCCACATTGCTTTCCCTTGCATGAGCAACCGTACTGTTCCAACCGTGCCAGGACTAAGGAAGTGTGCTATTCCTGAGAATGGAACAGAGCCCTCACACTAGTCAAACCAACTGGACTTTGGGAGTCAAGCATGCTTGGGCACAGTACAGATCACCTAGTGTGAGTGCATCCTCAGTGACTAAAATTGTGGTACTGTTTCGGTACCTTTTATTCAAAACCGTTTTGTCACTAGAAACTACAGATGTTTGGTATATTTTGTATAATTACAAAAAACGTGATTTGGTTGCTAGAGCAACGTGTTAGTGGAAATGGCCTGTTTATTGTTACGGATCGAGAAAACTATAGAGGAGGACCCAGATGCAGAATTAACAAAAACGAGTTCATCTTTCAACAAAAAAAAGGCAAACAAAAACTTTCTTCAAAAATCCAACAGTAGAAAACAAGGAGCCACGGGTAAACTGACATCCAACCTACGCACCGACAAACAACACACAACTGACACAAAGGGGAAGAAACACAGAGACTAAATAGACATACGGTAATCAGACACAGGTGAGACTAACAAGACACAGGTGCGGACAATCAGGACAATCAACATGGAGGGAAACACACAGAGGCAGGAATACAATACAAGAAACACCGAGGACAACTACAAAACTAAATCATGAAACACACAAGACACACAGAACCCAAGAATGAACAAAACACCCTAGAACATAAAGAAACACTAAACACTGAAATACAAAACTAAATAAGACCAAATCATGACATTTATAGATTCATCCAATACTTTCTATTCTTGGAATAATACATGGGCATCATGCATAGCAGGTCAATGTTATCAAATGTTAATGTTGATAGATTAACATTGACCCAATTAATATAACCACAGATTATAAACTTCCATATCAACTGACCCAAACCTCATTGTTTATGTAATTTCTTACACTAAAGGTTGTTAACAAACAGAATTTCAAATGTGACCAGCCCTTGTGGATATCCTGTCTCTGATCCATTAGGAGTCGTTTATTGAACCTGTATCGTTTCAGTTTCAAGTAGCTTCAGTATCGAGAATCATGATACCAAACTTGGTAGCAGGGATAAACATGAGATCACAGCATCGAGTAAACAATGACAAATTAGTTAGCAGGGATAACTCCTTACCCATCAACGTCCACATGCCTGCGCTGGATGTGGTTACATGTTCCGGTTATATGCCAGTTTGAAACTATCACAGCCTACATACAACTACAACATGATATTTGATGACAGGATTAGGATAAATCCGTTCTTTTGTTCCCTCGAGGGACAGCGGAGCCTCTATAGCATTAATCCACATTCTCCTCCTCTCTGGGGTTTCTTTCTCAGATTAGAGTCTGCAGAAGCATCCAACGGAAAAAAACTACTCATTTAAAACCTTTAAAAATAAAACTGGTTGAAAGACATAGGTGGCAGCTGAGACTGATAACGTCTCTGTAGCAGTTAGGGAAGCCTTTCTTGCCCCCCTGTGGGTGCTTCCACAAGTGTGTGACATCACGTCAAAGCTAGGAATAGGGTTTTAATGACCTTTGCAATGGCACGGCTGTTTTACATCTAAGCCCCCATACAAGAAGCTTCTCCATGCACATCTGTTCTTCAGGGTTGATCACTGTCATCTGTCACAGTCATGTGGATGTATGTCAGCCAGAATGAGCTTTTTATCACACCCACTCTGGAATGGGCACATCCTGGTTACTGTGCCTTCACAACTTTCTGTGCAGTGCAGCAAGCATCATTAACGCCTTGTGACACATCGCTTCCATGCGAGGCTGATAATGGGTTGCACTGCACACAGCTGTACATCAAATAGTTCTGTTGCTGTAGTCTTAGCAGCCACTTATGAGCCATAATGATTATCAGGAGATTGCAGTGACAGATGTGCTTGGTAGCATGGATTCACAATTTGATTTAGTCAAGATGAAACAAGAAGGAGCTGTCATGTGAAGAGGTGAATCATCGCAGCATGTAATTTTAATTTGTTGATGCAGAGGGAATTCTTTCTTTTAAGTCACAAATACAATAATCAATCGGAGGAAATGAAAAAGAGCTTGTGGTGACTGTTTCTGCAAACATTAACGCTTCAGTGTGTGTGCATTGACAGGAGTGGTGGGGGGCAAATATCATTTAGACTTCCACAACAAACCGCCCACCTGTCCATGAGGAAATAAACAGACTTCCACACGCTGTTCAGAGTGACATGGTATCTCCATAATTCAAATGTGTGTCAGCCAGGTCAGACTAAATGGTGTAAGTCAGAGATTTGAATCTGCTGGCAGGTTCAACACATGCATCCAATTAACTCCTCACTTTTCCTTCATGACAAGCAGCTATTTTAGACAAATTGCAATGATGACATGACAATGTTCTACTGTTTGATCCATTCAAGAGAAATACACATCGGTATAAAATAGCCTGAAGTAAGTTTGATGAGCAGAAAGTACAGACAAACCCTAATATCATGGTCAAAACAAGCTCAGCCTTTTTCAAATTTCCATGAAATTACTTCCTGAACTCATCTTTCACATGTTAACATGAAATTCTTTCCTATATTATATTACATGCAAATTAAAAACATGTGCAGAAATAATCATTTTTAAAACAAGTATGAACACCAGAATAAATACATTTCAGTCTTGCATGATCATTACGCACGTTGAAGATACATTATAAGTCTTTTCCAGTTGTGGGAGAATGGTTACTCAGATTTCTGCTGGAAGTCCCTGATATGGAAGGTGTTGCAGCACATTTGGTCTCCTCAGATTTGGCCGGTTGGGACAATCCTGTCAAAGTGTTTTTGAAATACCACACTGATACTTGCATGTGTGGGGAACAGGGTGAAATAATTGCAATGTCCTTTCATCTGTGAAGCGATGAATTCTATAACAGACCGAAATATCAAGATATGTAAATTGCTGCGGGGAGAATTTTAGAAATTGGATTGCAGTTGTCACACAGTATGTGTTAGCCTTTTTGCTGTAGAGTATAAAGCTAAAGAGGAGCACTAGTGCCTAAACACACTTCCAAGGATTACTTGCTATTATTCAAATAGATTCAACAAGATTTCTGTGCACATAAAAATTGGCTGCAACAAAAAGAAAAAGTGTTTTCTTTGGAGGACAGCAGAAGCAGTAAACGGCCTGACATGAAGTGTTTTCTTTTGATATAGACAAACTAAACGACAGCTTTATGCGACTAAACTCCTCCGTGTAGTGGGTAGGAGGCAGCTCTAAAGAGACAGACCTGCCAAGTGGTGTGACACAGACCAGCAGAGCAGCACTCCTCCTGAGCCGAAGAGCAGCAGACAAGGATTTGCTATGTAACAATTGCCTTATTTAGTGGTGCAGATCCTTGCCTCCGTGCGGGCTGAAATAGCACTTCTTCTTTAGAAACACTGCTGGATTCAATGCCAGGGGAAAAGTTTTCTACTCAGTTTAAAAAAAATAAGCCCCCCTGTCAATGTATTCGTAGCAACATGTCACCTCTGATCAGGATAAGCGTGCTTTCTATGGGATTTGATGTTTATTCAGTTTGGATTTTAAGTTGTTTTTTCTTCTTGAGATGTGAATTCATGCTTTGTCACAGAGCAGCAGATAGTGCTATAAAACAATGAGCAGCAGACATGCTGCTGCATATCTACATCCCTACAAGATTGTATGCTGTGAAGTAAAATACAACCATGATGAATAATTGAACATTCTGAGCTTCAGAAATTAATATTACAGCTCCATGTGCTGAAATTGGCTTCTCAAGTAGATTCTCATAGCAGGAGTTCCCTATATTTCCCTCTTTTTCAATTACTTTTCATTTGCGAAACAAATTGAATGCCATGATTGAATTTGATGTATTGAAGGAACTCCACTGATATTTCTTTAGACATTTTTCTTTTGCTAATTTACACATCCAAGTTATCCCCAAAAAGTAAATACACCCATTTATTGTATTCCCTCTCCCTCTTCAGTATGTGACTTCTACAAAAGCTCCAACCTCTCACATTTCACACGATGCATATCTTCCCACAGGAAATTCACCAGTTAAGGTATGTTGGGGTTGTATCAAGTCAACTTTGGTTACATTCTTTAATAATTATATTTAATTATTAATAATATAAATAACAATATCATTAAACTATGTTTAATCTCGTTTGGGGCACCACCCTGTACTCAGGGAAATATAACCAAAATATCACTCAAATCAGTCTCAAATTAGTTACTTAATTACTAATATTATTAATAATTAATAAGTATATTTAATAAATTGAAGGCGTGAAATCCATACACAAAGCCTTCGCACCCAGCTTATATCACAATGCAAATACACCAGTAATCACAAACAACTGCTCTCTTAAATTATAACAGAATTTATTTAAACAAAGCAACATCAATCCGAAATCAATGAACTTAACCAAACAGATAACTATTATAAACTAATCTAAGCAAACAAACATTATCAAGCAAAAACTTGTGAATGAGGTGTAAATGTGTGTGTGTGTGTGTGTGTGTGTGTGTGTGTGTGTCATGTAGATGAGGCCCAACAGGTAGTAGCTGGCTTGTTGGAGGGATGGGGGGAAATTATACACAAATAAATACAGCTTGCAGCTACAGACTACAGTAGGCTCTTATGTTACTGACAATACATTCTGATTGTTTTGACTTGTATAAACACCAGCATCCCTGTATGAAGCAGACACGTTGAGGTGCGATATCAGAGAAGAGCCATTTCCATGCTCATGTGTGGCTCGAACCGTGTGAGTTGGATCTGAATGGAGTATCTGAAGCTGTGTTTGGATCTCACAAAAGATGCAGGAGGATTTGAATCAGTTTGTTGTTTTTTTCTACAACGGTATAGGTGGAGGGCGGGTGTTTGTTAGGCGTCCGCCTTAACTGTATAGGAGGGGTTATCAACTACAGAACGTACAAGGGCCATCTCTTGTCGACAGACAATGTGGGGGGCTGGACTTTAAAATCTGCTTGCACATAAGCCTGACTGCTGTCAAGCCCAATGGGAAGACGTTGATGTCAGAGGGGAAGTGGAATTTCTCCCATTAACCTAATACGAGTATTTCAGCCTTTGAATTGTATTTTTATGTTTATTGTGTAATCACCCGAGAGTATTTATGTTCTGGGGGCCGAATGGGAAGCTTCTGGGGGCTAGATATGGCCTGCGGGCCGCGAGTTGATGATCATCGCTATAAAGCATTGCGGAAAACACCGACCTTCTTTTAGGCAAACTGCAATCTTCTGATAAAACAGGAGAATGAAAAGTGGAAAAAATCACAGAAAATAGACTTGTTCCCTGCGTCATCAGCTGCTGTGTTTGACATTGGTTTTTTTTATTTTTAGGTTGGTCGGTGAACTTTTTCTGAAGACTAATCATGACTCATGAGTAAGTGAGATCACTGCTATGGTCCCTGATAACTAGAAATAAGAAGAGCACAATTATGAAGAAAAATAGAAAATGAAATACCCAAGGTTTTGGTCGGATGACTGTTGCCTGGTCGTTTATTACCTCGATGACTTGGAGCCTCATAACTCATTGACTTCTTGTACTTTCATTAAAGTCAAACTGCTTCCTGCTATTTTTATATCTCTCCCTCTGATCAGGCTCAATGACTTTTAGCCTAATGACACAGAACAAGATGTACCCACTTTAGTAATTTAACACAAATATGATTTTGAAGTTGTGTTTGTGACCTGATCTGACATAGTTGGAGAAAAAGGGTTGGTTTCCTGGCTTCATCACTCATCTGGTGTCGTGAGCTGAGCGCTGGATAAGAACGGATAAGAAAGATATATTTGCTCAGAGGAGCTGTTAAACCTCAGGTGAGTCCCTTGACACATTATTTATGATGACAACAAAAGCAACAAATGAGAACACTGGGGAACTTGCTATTTGTGTTGCCCTCCAAATTAAAACATTTTTTACACAGTGACATGTTGACTAGAAATGTTTTTTTTTTTTGGTTTTTTTTTGACCTTTGTAAATCTTCAAGCTTGTCATGCTACAGTCTTTTAACTCCAGTGTTCATGCTTGGTGTTACAGTCAGAATGATTTATTAACAAATTTCATACATCAACGCAGAGACAACAACATACATCACCATTTTAATAAAACTCTACTTTAATACAATAATCCACAACATTTGTGTAAATCTCAATTTTTGGTGCTTCATTTAGTGATAAAAGGTATCTGAGCTGCATTTTATGGTCAGAAAGCAGCTTTTCTAGCAGAGTAAATAAATAAGTAAGCAGTTAGGCTGAAGGTACAATAACAATTGACCCTTTGTCGGCTCTCTGATTGGTCGGCTGACGACTAATCAGAGAGCTCCCTCTTATAGAAACCGTTTCTGGGCTACTTCCGGTCAGACAAACTTTCACATTGGCCAAATCTTTTCAGTGTGTCACCATGACATTATGACCTCAATGTTGTTACTGAACATGGTTAAAAGGTGCTTGTGGTGTCTGAAGGGATATTGTTTATGTCATTGGTTATATGACTGATATTTAAAACATATAGTAGGTCTAGCTACAATCTTACCTACCCAGCAGTACATGAGCAGTTCTGCCCGTGTGACAGTTGCATTGGCAGTCACTTCCACAGGCAGTGAATGAGGCTTCAGTCTTTTTCACATGGATCTGTAGCATTTAGCACTATTTGATGTTGCTGTGATTGTCAAATAGTGCACACAACGTTCAACTGCGTATTGAAGGCCACGTTGCCGACATAAATAGGCCATTTCAGACCCATGGCTCCAGAACTGGTCATTGATGGAGTCCAAGGATAAGTCAGTAGTGTCTGCTAGCGAGGGGCTAGCTGCCATGGGAGGACAGCTAACTTTGGCCGACATCACTAGCATCAAATAAAATATATTTTACATGACTATTTTAGAGATTTTCAGCTATTCCAATACACCCTCTTGTATCTTTGTCCTTATTCTTTCACTGAGGCCGAGTTTCTAAAATAACCAAATCAATTAAATACACATAAAAGCCTGTCAAATCTCAAGGTATTTTCAATCGTTTAAAATGGGAGTATGGTGAATAGAGATTTTGTGTAACCTAGTAACAGTAACCAAGGAGGGTGGTGTTTAACAAGGTCAATTAGAATGATGAAATTTCCGTCTGTCCTTGGGTTTTCACAATAACAGAATTTTAAACTTTGATACTATACTGTAAAAATCCATGGCTCCAAAACTGGTCATTGATGGAGTCCAGTGGTCAGTCAGTAGTGTCTGCTAGTGACAGAGCTAGCAGCCATGGGTGGACAGTTAATGTTAGCAGACATAACTAGCAACAGAAATCAATCATATTTTAAATGTTTTTTTTTTTAGATTTTGAGTTATCCTCATACACTATTGTATCTCTGTACTTATTCATTCCATGAGGCCAGGTTATTAAAATAATCAAATCAATTATGTACAAATAACAGTCGGTCAAATCTCAAGGTATTTTCAATTGTTAAAGTGGAAAGGAGCCTGGCGACAAGATATTTTGTGTAACCTAGTAACAGTAACCAAGGCGGGTGGTGTTTAACAAAAGGTCAATTAGAATGATGAAATTTCAATCAGTCCTTGGGTTTTCAGAATAACAGAATTATAAACTTTGATACTATACCGTTAACATCTATCGGTACTGAAACATTACCAATCTATAAGTGGAATTTAGACAGCGTGACCTCCTCTGCTCCCTGTCTGTTTGTAAGATACATAAACGTTACGTTGGTATCCTGATGAGATGCCAGAAAGACTTGAGAAATGTCTTTGCCAAACTGTGAATTTGACCAACTGCTGTTTTCTCTCTTTTGCTTGTAACAACTTTGTGTTAAAACTTGTGACTGAAGATCTGAAGTTTCTTGTTTTACTTCTGTACTTTCAATACTATTGATCATTAGGTTAACAGTAAAACACATGGTATCAAAAAGTACAGATTGATCAGAAATTTGACAACATTAGGGGCAGCGGTAGCCTGGTGGTTAGTGCGGGTGCCACACGTGTGGAGGCTGTGACCCTGCAGTCGGGCCCGGCCTGTGACTCCTTTCCCGTATGTCGTTCCCCACTCTCTCTCTGTCTCTCTGTCTCTCTCTCCCCGATTTCCAACTCTATCCACTGTCCTATCTCTAAAATAAAAAAAATAAAAAAAATAACCTGAACATTTTTTTGTGTCGATAACTTCTGTCTTTGCTTTACGATTAAGAGGATTAGGTATCTACTTATTTGTGTTTTTATATGTACCAGGGTCACTAGTGGGTTTGTTTTTCCTCCAGTTTTTCTGCTCCTAAGGTTTGCGTTTTCTCCCTTTTAAGCATAAGGCCTGATTCTGCTCCAACCCAGTCCTGGTATAGGATGAATACCTTCTTGCAACAGAAACCCGCACACGGTGTAAAAAGCATTGTCAAGCTTCAAGAACCTCAAAAATAATCAAGAAATACATATCAATTGAGATCATGAGATGTTGCAGATTATTTCACAGACTTCATTATTTTTGACAGAAAATAAACCACTTTGTCTAAGTTGTTGTTCTGCATTAATAACAAGTCACAGCTACGTTTCATGACGTCTCATGATACTGTAAGAAAGGCCGTTGCTATAAAGCTACATTATACGCAAATTACATCAGTACTGACCAATGCAGAGCAATGACAACCTCATGATGGGTTTATGGGAAACATGACATAGAAATGTAAAGCCACTGACCAGAAACACAAAGTTCCTTCTTATTCTTAATCTTAAATTACCCCAAATGTTTTAAAATGGCAAAAATTAATTACATAAAACTGATTTGCATAAATGATAACATTGTCATTATTTTCAACCAAAGTCCTGTCAGTTTTCTCAGCAGTGCCTCCTCCTAAGAAAAGAGACATAGACAAGAGTCATACGTATTAAAGTAATGAGAATTTTTTTTTATACCAAACAAACAATGTTGGCACGACTTGTCAAGAGATGAAGGCACACGTTGTACTGTACATTCCTACAATACAAAGACGGAGACAGAGAAAACAAAAATACCACACACTTATTTAAGCATCTTCAACATCATGACTATAGATAGCAGCTTAAACATACACCTAAATACACAACTTGTGTTTTTTTTTCACATTCTTGAGTAAATACTTTCATGAAGTCTGAACATTCAGAGTTGTTTGTGAGAATAATTAAACACAGTCATGTTTTTTTTTTCTTCTGTGGTTGCAGTTGCTTCTCCACTTAATATATACTGAATCTTTAATTGTCTTCCATACAAAGTTCAATGAATCTCTATGGACATTTCATCATTTTCTTAACCAATATAAATGCTGTTACAAAAAAAATATACTGTATATGATTTTTTTTTTTTTTTTTTATGTTTTGGTGTTTCCTTGAAGAAGCGGGGAAACAAAATCCAAGACACTTATGGTAAGAGATGATGCTAACACTCATGCTAGCACATGCATGGTAATGTTTTCACATCCTTATTAGTGATCATGTTCTTGTTTTGCTGTATGATAAGTCAAAAGGGACCACTTAAGACCACTCAAGACTTGAAGTCCACACAAGCAGGGAGACGATGCCACACAAGAAAACTGAATGTAGGAAGAAACTACAGAAACAACAACGACTACAACAACAACAACAACAACAACAACAAGCTGACTGCACTTCACTGTTTAGCTTTGTTTAGCTTTTTTCTTCGAGTTGAAAATGGAAAAATTAGCAACACTGACCGATTGCCCCCCCCCCATCACTCTCCAGCAGGCTGTTTATTGACCTGCTACAAATGTAAACTGGATTTTGCCTCTGGCTTAATGCTAGTTAGCAGGATACATGTTACTTTAAACAGTTACATAACAGAAAGCTAAACTCAGTGCTTTTACTGACAAACATACAGCCAAACACAGTTCAATCAACAACTTTTCCATTGGCATCTCTCTGCAGCCGCTCGCATCACTGAAAAAAAAACCATGCAGAGTGCATCCTCTCTATAAAGTTCACAGTCAACACTGGCTCATTTAAAATGAAGTAAGAATGAAATACGTGTTTTTCTGATTATCTCTGCTATAGTCTCACAATAGAGTGCTTTAAAAACAACAGATTTTCTGATTCATTTCACAATCTGTGGAACTGTATTAAAATTAAATCTCAATCAGAGCTTCTGGCTGGGAAAGAAAGAGCTACAGTATACTGTAATGCATTAATGCACTCTGGCCTTCTAAGGGGAAAAGCTGAATGTACAGACTGCTGTTGAGCTCATCATATAACGTAAGCCTAGTTCAGCTAGTATGTTGTTTATTACAGCAACAGAGTTTGAACAAATTATGAGGCAACAGGCCTGTGGGGACAGCCACACAGCTCAACAAAAGGCTTTTGCTGTGGTTTCCAACTTGTCTTTTTTTTTACGTTAACCTCTACAGTTATAGACCATAATCCCAGGGTGGCCATGTTCCTGTGATGTCACGCTCAGTGTGGGAAGCTTAAATGTTGCTATAATGCATTTTCATTTCACAGCTTCCAAAAGGATTAGCAACAACACAGACAGTGGATGCTGAACATCTGTATGGACCCAGGGCCATAGTTTAAGTTAAAAAAAAAACCTATCTGATAATAACCATTTAGATGGCAAAGGAACACAGCTAACATGTGAATTCAGCCACTTCCTGGCTAAACATTTGAGAAGCATGGATACGATATAAAAAGGATATATTCAATCTGGATATTAAAGCTCATCTTGAACACATTTATAGAAGCCAGACGAGAAACTCTTAGGATGTATTATTATCTTACAACTAATGTAAACTGTGTAGCTCTCTCCAAGCTCCACTGTTATTACCATGACTGTGTAATGCAGTGTAGTACAACAATAGCGTCAAGTTGATGTTTGTACAAGCACATTGACTGTTTTATTAGCTGTCTTCTGATGTAGTACTTACATAGATTTTACTGATTTTAGCTCTGTTGGATGAGAACATGGCCGCTGTGTGTGATCATGGTCTGTATAGTTGAATAGGAAGAGAGACTGTACTTTTAAAGTTTGTTCATGCTGGAGGTGTAAAGTGGCTTTGCGAGCGTTTACCAAAGCAACCGGCAAAAGCAAAAGCACTATTTCATCAAATTTGCAAAAGTCAAGCTTCAGTTTGCAGCCACC
Source organism: Labrus mixtus (assembly GCF_963584025.1). NCBI lineage: Eukaryota > Metazoa > Chordata > Actinopteri > Labriformes > Labridae > Labrus > Labrus mixtus. The sequence continues at coordinate 26,462,456 of NC_083613.1, read as the reverse complement.
AGATCATTTCCTCTCCTGTTGATCATAATTCTTTTTCATATTCATAACAAACATAGTTGTTGCCAATGCACGAGGACGAAGGGTTCCCGAAGGAGTCAGAAATCTATCCAGAATATACAAAGCAACTATCCTCCAGACGCTGCTGTCGTTTTTAATTTGCATGTTAACACTGCTTGCAAGAAAAACCAAGAAAAAATCATTTGTATGCCCAAGATCTCCCGAGGCACTCACAGCATAAATCACCAAAATACTTTTTATATTAAATCTTTGCCTCTGTACTATCAAATGTATTATGATGAGGAAAATTACAAATTATACATTTTAAATACATTTGTATTTCACTCTGTATTCCTAATAAAAATATAAAATGACAAAGTGACTTTTGACGAAAACTGCTAAAACATTGGCTCTCAGTCCCCCGGGGCCACTGCCCACTAATCCTGCTCCGTAATCCATCCGTGACTATTCTCCATGTGGTCATTCTGTGCATATCAAAGCAGCCGCACACCTGATTACTACGCGCCTAAATCTAAATTAAGCACACATGACATGCACTGTTTGTATGTACACAGGATTATGCATGAGAACACATTTCATATATGCATGAGTGAAAGTCAATGGGGTCGCCCTTCAGGAGAACTCTTCTGATTGAGCGCTCGGAGCCTCTCCGTTTTGCATTTTCGCGCTGCCGCCGTTGCTCCCGGTGATCTCGCTGTGGCGAGACGTGACGTAACTTATCTTCCTGGATGACTGAGAGTGCTTCCTGGAAGAGCCGCCGCCGGCACTGCCATCACCCTCGACGGGATCGTAAACCACCATCACGGTGGTATCCATCCGCGACAGTGTATACATGCTGCTCTGGCGTGTCGGGTGCAGCCGCGTGGAGCGAAGTTCCAACTCGTCATAGCTGGACACCTTGATGAACGGGCACCAACGGAACGCTCGCTTGAAGCCCGCACGAAACCTGTTGTTGTTGTTGGAGAAGGAGAGGGGAAGAGAGAGACAAAGGGCAGAGCAGGACAATGATAAGTGGAGAATAACTACAAAGAAATAGGGCTGGGTATTTCCCACAACCCCACAATACATTATGTATCACGATACAGAGACCATGATACGATACATATGGTGATAAACATTGATTTTAGATGACCATGTCCTCCACAGAATACACTACAACAGCTGTGCTTTATTGTTGAGAATAACAGCAGAGGCATAAGTCTCCTACAATTTAAAACACTTCAAGTCAGGTCCTCAGAGATCCTAGAAATACATTAAAATGTTTTAATCCCTGAGGCGCTGGTGCGGCAGTGGGCCCCATGTATGAAGGCCATAGTCTTCCAAGCAGGTGGCCCAGGTTCGAATCTAGCCTGTGGCTGTGTCATCTTTGCAGCCATATCCATTCTGTAACATCTGCATCGATACATGTATTTGCAAGAAGCACTCATATATTGCCGTGTCCTTTTATAATCTTGAATTTTCTGTTAAATGCTTCACCTTTTCTGTTCCAAGAATCAGAACGCACCTCTCTGTAATGTTCCTTCACAAAGGAGCTCTTTAGGTGAGAAGTTTGTTCAGGTGTCCTTGAAGCTTTTTCACAACCACATTACGAAATCCAGTGTTTTCACAGCGATTAAACACAGGTCTGTTGGAGTTGAAGTGCAATAATTATATATGATTTAACACCAGTGTAGAGTATTTTGCCGGATATATAGTTTTCTGGCTTGTTTCTGTCTGGCTGAATGCATTAAAGGCTGCATTCAATGAAACGCCAAACCACTAGACACAAGCAATATTCATTTTATAATTAATCAAATCCATTTTCACTGGTGGAACAGACCAAAACATAAAATAATCAAATAATTCCATAAAAAATGGAATTAACGGTGCGCTGGTGGCGTAGTGGTTAGTGCGCGCGCCCCATGTATGGAGGCTTTGGTCCTCCAAGCAGGGGGCCTAGGTTCGAATCCGGCCTGTGGCTCCTTGCCCGCGTGTCATTCCCCACTCTGTCTCCCTGATTTCCAACTCTATCCACTGTCCTATCGCTCCAATAAAGTGTTTTAATCCCTGGGGCGCTGGTGCGGCAGTGGGCCCCATGTATGAAGGCCATAGTCTTCCAAGCGGGTGGCCCAGGTTCGAATCTAGCCTGTGGCTGTGTCATCTTTGCAGCCATATCCATTCTGTAACATCTGCATCGATACATGTATTTGCAAGAAGCACTCATATATTGCCATGTCCTTTTATAATCTTGAATTTTCTGTTAAATGCTTCACCTTTTCTGTTCCAAGAATCAGAACGCACCTCTCTGTAATGTTCCTTCACAAAGGAGCTCTTTAGGTGAGAAGTTTGTTCAGGTGTCCTTGAAGCTTTTTCACAACCACATTACGAAATCCAGTGTTTTCACAGCGATTAAACACAGGTCTGTTGGAGTTGAAGTGCAATAATTATATATGATTTAACACCAGTGTAGAGTATTTTGCCGGATATATAGTTTTCTGGCTTGTTTCTGTCTGGCTGAATGCATTAAAGGCTGCATTCAATGAAACGCCAAACCACTAGACACAAGCAATATTCATTTTATAATTAATCAAATCCATTTTCACTGGTGGAACAGACCAAAACATAAAATAATCAAATAATTCCATAAAAAATGGAATTAACGGTGCGCTGGTGGCGTAGTGGTTAGTGCGCGCGCCCCATGTATGGAGGCTTTGGTCCTCCAAGCAGGGGGCCTAGGTTCGAATCCGGCCTGTGGCTCCTTGCCCGCGTGTCATTCCCCACTCTGTCTCCCTGATTTCCAACTCTATCCACTGTCCTATCGCTCCAATAAAGGCAGAAAATTCCCCCAAAAATTGAATTAACATGATAAAACATGCAAATAAGATCAATAAACTTATCAGTTTTTCCTCTGAAATTTAATTGAATTTAACTTTTGTTCATCTCTAAATGGATTAAATCCCCACTGATGATCTGACCGGCTTTGATATGCCCGACTCTATCTCTTTTTTACATGAGGGGATAATGGCAAGAGCGTCATAGAGCCAGTTATTAATGATTACATTCATTTTTTTATCATCCAGTGTAAAGTATAATGGTTCTCAGACTCGCTGATGTAATGTGATGTGATAATGCAATAGCTGCCTCATTAAGTACCAGTGTCAAAGCAAAGACGCTTTATGGCAACTGTTAGTCGTTAAGATGATCAGCGGCGGCCTGATGGCACCCACCTGCTGTTGAGGCAGCAGTAGATGATGGGGTTGTACATGGTGGAGCTCATGGCCAGCCACAGCACTGACAGGTAAACCTGCTGGATGTACTTCCACTTGCTCAGACTCTTGTTGAGACCCGTCACGATGAAGTAGACGTGATAAGGCAGCCAGCAGAGGGCAAAGGTCACCACCACGATGATCATCATCTTCACCACCTGCAGCAGAGAGAGTCAATCATGATACAGTTATGAAGCTGTCAGAGAAGGAAAGCTGTTGAATTCAGCAGGGAATTACAGAGAAAGGAAACAATGTGACTGCCAACTCGTCACCACTCCCCGTGAAACTGATTAATATTTATGTGGCGGAATGTGGTGTGTATAATTTCCATCATTTTCTTTATTATATCATTTTGCAAACACCTGGTGCCTCAGACCGAGGATAGGGGACAGATCACAAATGCATTCCTGACAATTTCAGATTTCATGGCTGGAGGCTGTGCATGACATATAAATGATACTGCAGAAGCCATATTACACCATCACCCTCGATACATATAACACCATCACCCTCGATACATATAACACCATCACCCTCGACAGGATCTTAAAGTGCAGCTCATAAAAAGGATACTGCAGAAGCCATATTATAATGTTTACAACGAATCCAAGATTGTGGTCGAATGAAAATAGTTAAATGATAAGATGACAGTTTTTGGTTTTATATATATATATGCTACGTGTAGAAATGTTTTTTTGACAATGTGGTTAAACATTTTCCAGGGTGCAGTGCGTGTGTAAAAGAGCCTTATCTAGTTCCTCTGATCTTATAAAGTGTGCATCCATCCTCTAAAGTTTATTTCAGGGAGTATTGTATGCTGAAAAGCTTTGGAAGTTCAGTTCCACTAAAATGAAGTCTAAATTCAAGTAAAACATATTGTATCAGGATGAGTCTTATCTTCTCTCAAAGATTCCCTTAATAAGCACAAACAGGAAGAACATGGGAGAAAACAAAGAAATACAAAGAGAAATGAAAAAGAAAAAGAACATTGCAATAAAATAATTGAACATTAGATGCAATTTTGTACAATCTCAGATAATAGACCATGTCTAATACATGTGTATTACTTTAATAAGAAGGAGCATGAAACATAAAAGGATGTTTTTGTCTCCAATTTCCTACTATAGAGTACTATAAAGTGGAGCTGGTCAGAACACAGAAGGGGGTAATAGCTAATACAGTGGACAACAGATGATTTTAAGATTAGTTATGCAATTCAGTTGATATCAGAAAATGTCCTCTTGTATCAAGCGGGAACCATCTCAGAGGTCAAATCATTGTGTGATTGTGCCTACAAAAAGAATGTCCAAGGAGAAAGACGCTGCAGAGTCAGCTGTGTTTGACATTGAGAGAAAGAAGATTGTTCTTTCAAGCATTTTGATAAACAATGACGGAATAGCTCAGTGTGTGCTGGCCTGAAACCAGACAGAATGCAATCACTAAAGTGAACCTTCTTTGTAATGTGCTCAGTGGTTCCCTTAAAAAATGTATAAACTTTGTGGGGGGGGGGGGAGGTAACAACCTTATGAGCCAAAACCAGAGAGTTTAAAGTCCGACTCTGTCTCATACCAGACAAGTTTAGAATTTAATGACGGATAACCGTGTTAAATTAAAACGACTTTAACACCTGGTCTGTAGCGACTTTATTTCTGGAAAGTCTCGTTAATTCAATAGTTCAATCTCTCGGTGTGTGTTTGAGAGTGAACCGACTGAACTGCTGAGGATTTCCTCTGGGAACACAGTCCATAACACTGTGTGTGTGTCTTCTCAGGGAACAGGCCGGAGAGACATGCAAACAGAGACAAAACAGACATGGAGTCCTTTTTCCTGAAATCCAAACACAGGTCCTGGCATCCTTCGTGTTAAGTCCATGTTTCAAATAAGTTTACCGTACATCCCAGGCCGTGCTGTAAACTTAGCTAGGTGGCTGCAAAACAATGGTGTGGATATAACTTTCCCTGATACCAGTGTGGGCTGAAATAAAGGCTGTAATTCTCCCAGGAAGATACACCCCGGACTTACAAAGGATGTGACAGAACTCATTTAAGATGTAAATACCAGCGACGTTTTCCTAAGTACTGTGTAAATGTTTCCTTGAATGTGACTAGCTCTGTTGTCAGAGAGTCTTCAAACAGAGTATTACAGCAGTAAAAAGGGACAAGAGGGGAAGGTGAAGAGTCTAGTGTAGTGTATTTGCTTCTATATAAACACTCTTCAGACAAATCTGGCCACAGTTCTGTACAAGTGCAACTGGAACAGCTGCTTTGTTTATATCTCAGGTTTCAGGGATTAAACAGCGTGGTTGTGAAATTTTTCACTTACAGCTCAAATACATGAAACCTAAATATTCTTTGAATGTTACAGCACTGCCTTTTGCTGTACTCTTGTCATTGTTATCAAGAAAATCCTCAAATCAATAGTTAGTCAGTCCATCTCTATAAAATCTCTATGAAGTAGACTTTGGGTTTTGATTACAGAATTGGTCAGGGAAGCTTTTTTTGACCAAGTTCATTTTCATGATGTGATGACGCTTTCACCTGGAAATATCATCTCACCTCACCATTTCAGTTCTCGTTTTATATGCTGATGACACTCAGTTGTACATCTCTGTCTCACTTAATATCCCTGATGTTCTTCCATCTCTTATCGCCTGCCTCTCTGACATAAATGTATGAATGAGCAACACTAAATGAGGATAAAATAAATTCTCATGGCAGTGTAGCATCCAAAGCAGCCGGAGAAGAATCGCATACAACACTTATTGCCATTTTCCACATGCACGTCAGCGCCACGGTTTTGCTCCGTCGGAAACGATTCTGACGGTGAGCGCCCTGCTCCACTGGGTCAGTTTCTGGAACATGGGCGCAGCGGAGCACAGCCACGAGCAGCTGTACACACATCACATGAGAACTACATGATCACGCTGCTCTAAAGAGAAAAACATGGAAACATGTTGCTTTGTCTTTGTCTTTCTGAGACTGATTTGCTGTAAATTCAGAGCCTGTTTTGACGTCATGTTGATAAAGTTCTGGAAAATACGATGGGGAGTCTTTATATTCTTTTTATTTTCAAACTGACTGGTCGCTCTGTGCGTTTACATGACTTCATGTCTGACTTCCTGTCCGGATGGATCTCTTCTGGCTAGCTTGACGTGTTCTTGCAGCGAGCTACATCGCAAATAGACTCACAGCTTTTTTGAAACAGAGCAGAGCGCCGCTGGCAACGTGTCGGAGACGGACTGTAAACTGGCTGCTGTGGAAACAGAAGCATTGACTGGAGTGGCAGCCAAGCAGATTGAAACATAACAAACTTGGGAATTCTTCTGGATGCTGATTCAAGTTTGACCCTTATTTAAAACAAAGTCATAAGTGTGTAATTTTTAAAATGTTATTAACATAAAGTACCAAAATTTTAACTTCTGCTGTTTTCACCAGCCATAGACTCTTTACTAGATGGGACAAATAGTATTTTAATACATTACAGCTGCTTCCAGAGTCTTAACTAAAAAAAACAAAAAAAAAACAGCTTGAAGTCTGTATGTTTTTTTTCATTGGTCTATATTTGTGCCACTGTTTTTACAATAAGGTTATCTCTAGTTAATTTTCTCATTAAATTTTGACTTATTTTACTTTTTTCTATTGATCCTAACATATTTTATCATTTTTAATATATCCGTTATTTACTTATTTCAGTTATTCTATCAGTATCTTATGATTGTATGTATTGTGGTCAGTTTCTGTTTTTTATTTCCTGTCTGTCGTTCCTTTGTCGTTTACTTTGGGCTGCATGCTCTGATGTATGAAAGGTGCTTTATGAATACAATTAAAGTGAGTTGAGTTGTTGAGGTTAGTGGATGATATTCTGGTATTAATACACATTTGTGTGCATATATTATGGCTGCAGAATGGTGTACGTGAGAGTGACTCCAAATAAATTTCCAGCTTTCTTAACAACATCAAAGGTCATTGGTAAACAGGGGTAAGCCATTATGTATTGACTTGGGTTACACAAAGAACAAAGTGTTTGACATCCACATATAATCCTTGGTGTCCTATTAGCACATATTTTAAAGGCTAAGCTGTCCCATTACTATAAAGGATGTCTTATTTCTCAATAGGCTGGAAAGAGAAATAAACAAAAGGTGGAGAAACACATTTGCTTAGTGTGCTCTCGGGTCTTGTTAAAACGGCCCATATTTGGACTGAGCTCAAAACAATCCATACATTTTATTGTGTGTTAACATGAAGATATATAAGGCTGGCTTCCTAAACATTTAAAGTATGTGTCTGCTTTACAACAGTCTCTAAATATCTTTTAGTTTGGCATATACTCTAAGAACATAAACATGTCACCCTTCACTGAAGATGTCGGTGCCTCAGACTAGTTATTAAATGTTATTGTGACTGTGTTATCAGCCAAACAATTCAACAATGAACAGTCAACAGGGACACAGCATTTCTTGAAGGGTGCTTTATTAAAAGAAGACCAAAAAAATTAGCGAAAGCTTAAAGGGATACTTCACCCGTTGAAACATGAATCTGTATTGACATTGGGTCATATATGTAGTAGAAATGTGAAATACATTTTGAAGTTGGTGCCTTCTTGGCCGAGAAAAGGCAGAAAGTGTCTTTTTGGCTCATGTGGATGAAAGACACCAAATCCCAGAATGCACAGCACCCAGGCCACTCCCACTAAGGTCCTCTAGTTCTGAATCATAAATACTTTATTAAAACCAGAGGGAAATTCAATCGTTAAAATTTCTCCAAAATATACAGTATAGCAGTAGAAATGAGTAATAAAAACATTTACAGACATATTTACTTCAACACATACGGTCGTTTCCTCAACTGATTCCGAGATTTCTTCCAGAATTGATCTTGGAAATTCCTGGTAGAAAACAGACTCTATGTCTGTGTCCATAGGCAAACAGTGAGAGCACCGACACTACCAGTCTGCCCCAGCTCGAGCCGGCTCCGGCTCCTCGTCCTCACTGCCGTCGACACCGCCTTATGTCTTGGCTGCTGAGCTGGTAGCGGCCGGCGGCGGCCAGCAATATAGCAATATAGCCGCGAGACGGTTGCTGCCGACAGACCGGTCTTGTGTCGCGGATGGCGGCCAGCAGCGGCACTGGCGGGCGACCAGCAGCGTCAGCGGTGGGCAGCTGTCAGCGGTGGCCGCAGCAGCCGTCAGTGGCTGATAGGAGTGAGTTCCCACCCACTGATCTGTGATTGGTCTGTAGCTTCAGTGGTCGAAAATATGAGGAACTAGCGTTGAAGTTTCACCCTGCTAAACGCAACAGCTTCCAGTGACGCAAAAATCGTCATTTGGCGTAACTGGAAGCTCCCTTTCAGACTTAGAAATACAAAGATTTCCCATCTCAGGGGAAAATGAGGGTGGGATGCACGACCATTCAAAAATACTACCAGGTTTCTAATGATACAAAGCTTAATGCAAATGGATGAAGTATCCCTTTAATTAGCAACGTATACCGTGTTGTTCCACTGTTTGCTGAAAGGAAAGCATTGAGGTGTCCCTGAAGCCTTAAAAGTAGTGACACATCTTGATGTTCTGTGCAGTGATGACACAGTTTAATTGGTGCTGAAGGGCAATCTTTATGGCTATATTTAAATCTACTGGTCAACAGAGCAAATTGTACTTTAGATCTTGGCATCCAATCATTTTTCTGAATCCACAGAGGCAACATGCATTGTTCACTTTTCACCTAAACCAGACTAAGAATTTATCTTAAAAAACGTTTTACATTTCATCAAGGCATTGATGGTGTAAGAGACTAGAACAGCAAGAACTAAACTTCTAAAATACTGAATACACCCATCTATTTAAGACCCTGTAAGGTCATAAAGTGTAGTTTTGAAACAATGAAAAGGCAAAAGTCAGTGTAATATCCAGTTTGTGGGGGCCGTGACTCAACAAAGGACAGAGAGACAGGATTACACAGCTACATAAACAATGTTGAAAGTATATACAGCAAAGCACAGGAGGTTTAGGTAAAGCTGTGCAGTGGTTTATATAAACATCATTGGACTCTTTTTATGGCTGTAAGCACACATTAAGACACAAAAACACTGAGATGTGGAAAGGCTCTGACTGCCTGCCACTCCTTTTTTTCATTATGAGGGGTAATGAGAAAGTCAGATCCCATTATTAAAGAATTCCTTTTTACACATTGTATAATATTATAATGGAATTGCGGCATGTATTAAGTCCTCAGCAGAACAAAGTGTGTGCGGACAACTACAAAATATTGGTACAATTACTGCTGTCAGCTGAAGAATGAAAAATGACTTATTTTCTATGTCAATTATTTCACCTGACCTCTTCTGTTTGAAAGCAGTGTTTAAATATTCAGATTGACAATCCCATCAATGTGTCGCACAATAAGAGTGGTGCAAAAATACATTAATAATAATAATGGCTACATGGAATTCACAGCAACAAAAATCCAGCCAAGTGAACCGAAGGAAGAGTGTAATGACTGGAAATTGCAACCAATGGTCATCCTGATTAGATGTACAGTAATGAACTAACAAAGGCGAATTGGAAGTTTCCAAAAGCAACGTTGTTCAAAAATTCAGATTAAGTTATATAGTAAACATATTTTCTTTCTCCATGTTTTTTAGTGGAGGTTTAACCATAGAGTAGATTCAATTCACTTATTTCTCATATTGAGTGTTTTGAGAAGCTATACTGGCACCCATTGGCTACACATTGGCCATGACTTCCTTTTCTGTTTGTTGTTTTTGTCTACAGTCTGAGAGTTGACTCTCAAACTGTTAAAGCAGCTTTTTGTGTTCTGCTGCCATTAGCAGGAGCCACCTGACAGAGGACCTGAAACAATTATTATTATTATTGGTTATTAACTGCCATTTACTATTGTTAAGATAAATTGTTTTTACCCTTAAAATTCCAATAAAATGTCTGTCACATAGAAAGGTTTCAACGGTGTGGTTTTAATATTAAAGCAATACATCCCTGAAGGTTGACATTTTGCATGAGATATTATATCAATATATTTATATACTGAGTCAATCTTAAAGGTCACATATTATGCATAATACACTACAATGTTTTTCTAAAAATAATATGTGTCCCTAGCTTGTCTACAAATCCCCCAGTTATGAGAAAAGTCCACCCTCTTCGTCTTCTGCCTGCTCCACTTTTCAGAAAATGTGTGCTCAAACAGGCTGTTTGGAGATTTGGACAGACATTCAGTTCTTTGCGCTCCCAGCTGCATCGTCATTTTTGGTTATTTGAAGTTTATCAAAACTGTGAAACGTCTGCCTTAATCTACTCTCCAACATATCCCTAAACTGTGAGAAATCGAGGCTTTGACTCGGACCTAGTGAAGGTAATCGACGCGAATACAGGCGAATGTCAAATATGAAACTATCTTCACCCCGGTACCTGCAATTCCTCCCTTCTGATTGGTCAATTGATCATTCTACAAGCTCTCACATCTCATTCTACAAGCTCTCACATCACATTCTACAAGCTCTCACATCTCATTCTACAAGCTCTCACATCACATTCTACAAGCTCTCACATCTCATTCTACAAGCTCTCACATGTCATTCTACAAGCTCTCACATCTCATTCTACAAGCTCACATCTCATTCTACAAGCTCTCACATTTTGCAACATATCTACCTTCATAGTTAAAATGCATGATAAAATACAGGACCAGAGTGGATTTTTGGCAAAAAAAATATTTTGTTGGTTTGTACTGGTTGAAAAGGAGGATAATACAGTATGTGACCTTTAAATGCCAGGTTGGTACATCCGACGTTTCTACTTGGTGTGGAAAGAATATCTTTCATGATAATGTAGACCAGTAGCTTAAACTGAACATCCTGTTTAAAATCAGTACAATAACGTACACTGACCAAATTAATATTGAGTAAATGTGCTCAGCTTCAAGGTAAACATTGACTTGAGTTCTTAAAAAGTTGGTTTAATATTTTATAATGTAGTGGAAACTTGGGGAAAAGCGTCATATTGGTGAAGTTATGCCAACAACATCCATCATTCAACACGCAAGACTTGAGGGGTTCAATCAATCAATCAATCAATCAATTATTTGTTGTGTGTATAGCACCAAATTCTAACAATAGTTTTCTCAGGAAACTTAACAAAAAGAGCAGGTTTGGACCATGTTCTTTATTTAATTATTTAGAGAGACCCAATATTAATCCACCCTGAGAAAGCACTTGGCAACAGTTGCAGAGAAAAACTTTCTTTAACAAGCTCAAACCTCGAGCAGAAACAAACTCATTAGTAAGCAGCCATCTGCCCGACTGGATGCACGGTTCACTGTTAAGAGATTATGGGGGGCGGTAAACTTTTAACCACATTAAATTTATTTGAGGAATATAAGGCAAGTCAGGGAGTTAAAAAGGTGCTCTAAGAGTTTGACACATCCACATTACTCTGACTAAAACCATGTTGAATTACTTTCATTTTAAACATTCAGTGTCTTCTATTATTTTTCCCTATTGTCTGGGTGCACTGACTACTGTTTTCTGAGGAAACGGAGATGCATACACCACATAACCAAAGTAATTATCTCTAGACGCAACATTTTAATCAGTGTTTGTAAGGGGTAGGTCATTTTCCAGAGGGCTAGGAAGAAAGAAAAGGTCTGGTTACTTAAGGAAACCATACGATTGCATGTCACGTACACCGGCAATACCATCCGTCTGCCTATGAGAAGGTATGCAAGAGTGGGACTGGAATAACAATAACTACAATAGAGCAACTGTGAGCAAAACAAAAAGCCTTTTTGAGCTTTCTTCTTGTGTCTTTCTTTCCTGAGCGCTTTTGAGAAATGTGCGGTCAGGTTATGAAACATTTATCTTGGCTGAGGTTCCTCTCCAGACTGCTGGAGGACAGAGTTGTATTAATTGCAAACAACAATCAGACAGTATCTGTAATGTCAGTGAATGATTATAGACTGAGATAAATTGAAAGAAAGTTACAAGATTTTTATATTAATATATTCAGTATTTCCAAAAGTTTCTTTCTCCTATAATTTTAAAGATGATTTCATAGGGGGGAAAGACTCAACATAAAAAAGGACAGAAAATAAATAATTGCTGCATCAACCATACTTTAGCCAAACACTGCAGTCTCAAAAACGGGTTCAGTGCAGAACCAGATGTACATTTTCATCAGGTTTTTTCAGTCAATATACTATGAAATCGTATGGGGTTTTACATTTTCGTGTAACTGCATCTTCAGAGACCCTTTGATGTGTCTTACTTGGATTAGCCTCAGAAAGTGAATAAATATGGACCATTCACTTAGAGCAGATCAGACCTCAAAGGGAGGATGCCTTATCTCACCGCTTTCATAATTGCTGCACTACAAAGATCAGTAAACCAATAACACACAAAGAAAAGAGTCAGGGGTGTGTACAGAGGGGTGGCATGGGCCCCCCTTCAAATCTGATTGGCCAATAATCGTAAGTTAGCCTGGTTACAAGAGTTTACATGCAATCTTCTAAGTACATAAAATGTTGACTTTTCCCTTCTTTGTTTTTGAGTCTTTAAGGAATCAAGCTAATAAGATTTATATGTTGCCAAGTTGTGTCACTTACAAGTCATTAGTCGGGATAGAAAGGGTAAAGCAAGTTAAATTAATTTCCACAAACGTCATGCCACCCCAAAATAAGTCAGTGCCTCAGGTGGGCCACCCCAGTTAAAGTCAGGACACGCCCCTGTAAAAAGTTATTACATTTAACTCGTTCTCTAACTACTGGTGGTATTGTGCTAAGGTTCTGATTGTAAAAGAACTTGAAGAAACCATGAAAACTTATCACAGTTCTTGTTAGGACGAGACCACTATTGCTCACACTCAGCTAAACGATACGTGGGACATTAAGGAGAAGGAAATTTAAAAAATCTAAGTAATCACCGCTAACTAACCAACAAGCTAACCACAGAGTTGGATGAGGACACTGACTCCACTCTCATATCTGTGTGTTAAATTTGCACGTGCAGTTAGCAGCTGGTTTGCGTGGCTTAGCTCAAAGCCAGGGAGATGCGAAAAGACAGCTTATCTCTAACTTACACTATCACTCAACTGGCACATCCAAAGTATAGAAATTAACAAAAAATGTTAACAAGAAAAGAAGTGGGAGTTAAGGGATACATTTTTTCTAAACAGGGCCAGCAGCCTAAGTGACAGGGATCAATCAGTTGAGCACATTGCCAGTTGTAAAACACAACTCAGACATATGATAGCGATTCAAAGACTTCTTTGATAATCGAACACAGAGAATCTAATTTACCGTAAAACTTCAAATTAAAAGTCCAACTCATTATCTCCCTCTTTTTTTTTTTTTTTTTTTACTAACTTTGCGTCGTTGTTCGTCTTGACAAATAATAGCAAGTCTCAGTAAGAGGCCCTATTCAAATCAGACTTCAAATAGTTTGTTGATCAAATGTAAGAAAAAAAAAGGCATCAAGACACAAAAAATAAAGATGAATTTCAATATCTGTTTAAGAAAGACAGAATAATGCTGGTATGCGTGCCAGTGTGAGACAGCAAGTTAAAGAGCAGCTGGAGATATGTGCCTCCTGCCTGATGATCCGTATAAGACTAAAGACATTTAAACCTCACGAGGGACTGGGACGACTGCTGCTTAGCAGAATTGTAACTCTTCAACGTGCTTTAAAAAAAACTAAATCCATTCTGATATGTTTACACAACTCCATTGTCCAGCACAGCACTCAGTGATTAAATTAACAGAGGTCTCTCCCTCTCTCCTCCAAAGTGCAGCCGGTTGGCATAATTGCACTGTGGACTTATTGATTCGTATTTTAATTTGAATTGATTTTGTAAATGGTTGAACTGTCTTGTTTTTATGGTGTACATTTAAAATGTTGTAATCTGTCCAATCTTTGCTGTGAACAAATGTTTGAAAACGGTAAATGGCCCATCTCGTATTATCACCTTCCTAAATAAAGGCAGTTCATTGATTGTACTTAATAAAAGCCTGGGCTATTAATTGAAGTTTTATGATGTGCACATTTTGATAAAGGGACACAATTTACTTGTAAAATGGTTTAAGAAAGTAAAGAAAGGAAACAGGTTCTGTAAAGCTCATTTTGATTTTGCAACCTTTATTTTGAGACAGAATACCAAAGAAATCTCATAAATCTGTAACGACTAGAGAACCAAAATGTTACCCAGCTGCTCTAACGCTAAAGGACATGGTGCTGTCTGTTTCTGCATAGAGAAAGTGGATTTTTATTTCTGCTGGAGTTTAAGCAGCACATTATTCTTATGCATTGGTATGTTTTCTTAAAGCAATCATCTGCATTCATTTCGACGGTTGATAGTTAAAACCTTGCTTATGATGAACCTTTCAGAACAGCCAATGGTTCATTGCAGTTGATCTGCAGCCTTGCTGTTACATTTGAATCACTAAGTTTCTGTGCATATTCAAAGCAATGTAAATTTTCTTGCAACATAACAGGAGCGTAGTGTGGATGTGGGATGCTGCTGGTAGAATATCTCTGTAGATGTGAGATGCTGCTGGTAGAATATCTCTGTAGATGTGAGATGCTGCTGGTAGAATATCTCTGGAAGAGGGTAACATAATTCCATTTGTGTCTTCAAATTGGACGAGGCAAATGTCCACAGGTGTTTTTTTCTTGTTAGAAGATACCAATATTAACCAGGTCAGAGAAGTGCAAGCAATTGGCTGAGATAAGTGTTCTATGTGGCAAAGGTTTTTTTGTTCAAGAGCAGAATGTGAAGTGCCTCCATTCACTCCCATTTCTACAATACAAAAGCCAACCTACACCAAACTGGCCCATGGAAACATGTCTGTGTAATTTAAAGGCTATTTCATATCAATTTTGCAGCATGGGAGAAGGTTGAAGAAAAGGAGAGGTTTTTTTTATTTTTTTTATTGCTAACGAAAATGTCAACTGGATTGAAGGGATTTTCTTGGTCCCTCGTTGGCAAGAAGCTTACAGGAGGAGAAATGTGTGAAAGGCAGAAAATACCTCAGTGGCACATGTGGAGGGCTGCCTGTGAGCAGGATGTCACACCTGAAAAACACACCCTGTGAATCCTGTACAATACAGTATGCACATACTACAATACTGTGAAAACACTTTCACACGTGCACAAAACCCTGCAGAAATCCTGAAGTTTAGGGACGAGCTGCATGTGTAAATGTTCATCTGAATTTATCCAGAGTTTCTCCTGCAGCCCCCTTCTATTTTTTAAATTAGGGAGCTGATGTGACAAAAAAAAAAACAGCAGGATCTATTTCTCCTTGAGCAAGTGTGTGTGTGTGTGTGTGTGTGTGTGTGTGTGTGTGTGTGTGTGTGTGTGTGTGTGTGTGTGTGTGTGTGTGTGTGTGTGTGTGTGTGTGTGTGTGTGTGTGTGAGGTGGTGACATTTTAGTAAGTCTCTAAAGACTCTTCAACTGGTCCGAAATGCTGCTGCTCGTGTAGTGACTAGCACAGGGAAAAGGGACCACATTACTCATGTATGAACTTCTCTGCACTGGCTCTCTATAAAATCTAGAATAGAACTTGGTCATGTTTAAATGAAGTAAACAAGGCCCTTCTTGTGCTTTAATACTCTTTAGAATGATACATAAAGAGAGGAACATGTGTCTTTAGTGAATGTTGTGCAAATAGGTCTTAGCCAACATGTATGTATAAAAAAGGCCAAATGTCCTTGACTCCAAAAACCACATAACTCCGGTATCGAAAAACATGTTGTTATTATGTTATTTATCTGTTGTGGGTTAAATAAGTTTTCCAGATAAACTACTTGAATAGGATAAGACAAATGCAACCACCAATTAAGTATTTTCTTACATTCTGATGATTTTCAATGCACCGATGTGTTCCTTTACTGTACCATTATATAATCACGGTCTAGTCTTGTGTCCTCTTTTGCCTCTTTTGAAATCTCTTTGAATACATTTGGACTTTAATAGTTCTCGTGTTTCTGTACTATTTTAACCCTTCACACTTTGTGTCGCTGTATATGTGTAGTAATATGAGATTTACTTGAGTTTTGCTTATGCACCTGAAAGAATGTCCAAAGAAATATGCACATTAAAGCACAACCGAGGATAAGATTGAATCTGTGACACTTTGTCATGCAGTGAAGAATTGGAGTTATTTGTATTCAACTGGAATTGTGATTTTGATTTGTCAGAGATTTAACGACAAACACAGAGCGACCTCCTAACATTAGTAACTCACTCCCACCTGAACTGAAAGAGAGAGAGAGGTGTTGACTGAGATCACTTCAGAAACCATGCACACAATTACTCGACAGCGCCCTGATTATACTTCTAAATAAAGCTGATTTAAAAAACGTATAACCAAGGTCACCTCGTTCTGTTTTCTCTGCCTGTATTTTTCTGCTCCTTTGACAATCGTCGTCAGCTGTATGTTTCATAAAGTCACCCACACAAAACAACTCCCATTGAAAAAAAAGTTTCACTCGTCATTCCTATCCCACAACAGGTGAGCCTTGAGGA
Source organism: Labrus mixtus (assembly GCF_963584025.1). Taxonomy (NCBI): domain Eukaryota; kingdom Metazoa; phylum Chordata; class Actinopteri; order Labriformes; family Labridae; genus Labrus; species Labrus mixtus. Next base: position 26,445,657 of record NC_083613.1, on the reverse strand, counting down.
GGGTCATAAAGTCAATAATCTATGAAGGTGTTATTGACTTGTGCTGAAGTCAAAGTAGTAGTAGGAGTGTAGTGATGGTAAATGGACAACTCAAAGTGCTTTTTACACTGCATGTCACACCCATTCACACACTGATGGTAGTAGTTGCTATGTAGTATCATCCTTCAGAAGTAACTAATCCCATTCATACACCGCGACCGAAGCAGCGGGAGCAATTCGGGGTTAAGTGTCTTGCCCAAGGACACATCGGACATGTTGCCCAGCTGGGGATTGAACCCTTGACACTCTACCAACTGAGCTACAGCTGTGTACTTAATACTAGAAGTAGTATTAATGGAAAGCCTTCAAAGACAGCTCAAAGTATTATACTAAGTACTACTGATGTTGTACAAAGAAACACTATTTAAAGGGCTGAATGTTTGGTGAAAGGAAAAAAAAAAAAAGAAGAAGCTGAAGTTCATATACTTTGCTATAAGAATCTCCTTCAGCACAGTATATTACTTATAAATGTAAATGAGCTGTGGGAAATGAATGGGAGGAGACGAGGGAAACATATTAGTTTGATGCTGATTTGCTTTTGGAAGAAAAAAAAAACGTAATGGAACTCACATGCTAATGAGCTTTTTAATAGACAAAATGGATATTGAGTTAAATTCTAACCAACCAAAACAGTCTTGGGGCTAGAGTACCAGATTTATGTCTCTTCATTATAATCCAGTAAATGACTCCCCATTAGTTAGCTTGAAGCAAGAATGAGTCCCTCAAACCATATTTTAATGTGCGACAAAGCGAACATCCCTCAGCAGGCTGCATGCCTGAACACCACTGAGTGATTAAAAAGAGAGAAACGGAGTTGATCATTTTGCACTTAATGCTTCTGCAAAAGTGTTCCTCACACTTTAATGACTGCAAAGCCTGGGAATTTAGTTGAATTTGAACCTACCCTGTCTCACAGAAATAATATAAATACATCTAAAGTCAATAAGTTCTGTGAACACTGTATAGCTGAGAAGAAGGGGGTAGTTATACACACATCATGTAGGTGCAGGGAAGTGTAAAAACAGCACTCAACATTCAAAATGTCTTCTTCACTTGAAGAATAGATATGAATGGACAAAGCTTATGTGACGTCACCCATATGTTATGACAGGGGACTCTGGAGGCTTATCGGCAGAAGCTGCCATGCTGGAAATGATGTCTCAACCTAACTTTCAGTCAACCTAACGACAGGCTGAGAGCTGGAGCTGAGGCAGGGTTTTAAGCCTCTTGACGAACCGTTACATCACACCCACACTGTCAATCATGTCAGCTACGCGTCTAACTATGGATAACACGTGTCGTTAACAAAATCAAAACGGAGCCGTTTTAAAAAAATTAACCCCACATACAGAGGACAACAACTAATCAGATCCAGGAAAAAAATTAGAAGTGAGTGCTGCACTGGGTCAAAAAACAAAATAAAAATCAGGTGCTCTTCAGGAACAGGGGACAATAGTCGAATAGCAAATAAGAAAGTTTGACTGTCCTGATTGGAAAATAAAAAATGAAGTGTGGAGAGGCAGTCTAAAGCTGAAAGTCCGAGGCACTCTGATAACATCCTTTATTTAACAGGGATCGTCAACGCGTTTCGACTCTACTGAGTCTTCGTCAGGACATAATTGATAAAGGTGAGACAGGTGCTTAAATAGGGTGTCATGGTCACATGATACATTTCAAACATCTGATTAAGATGTAAACAAACACAGCGACTCATATATTATGACACAAAAATATTTCAGAACTTGTTTAAGTACTGTAGAGTGCCATTTAGACCCATTTAGTTCTTTATACCAGACTGTAAACATGTTAATTTATGCTGTAAAAAATGGCTTTTTCAACTGTGGTGTGTATGTGACTTCACGGGCTCCTGCAGCCAGCCTCAAGTGGACACTCGACGAACTGCAGCATTTTGCACTCCCGCGTAGGCTTCATTTTTCAAGACTGGAGGTTGCCGCTTGGTCGAAAGTTGTTGTGATTGTGATGGAATAAAAACTTTTGGTGGCATTTGAGCAAGTGTGTGGGCATATCTTCTTCAACGCTGTAAAGCTGCTCATCTTTTTCAAAAGTCAACATGCAAAAAGGTTCAACACAAGTCTTGATGTTGAAAGACAGGATGAGGGATAATAGCGTATAGATGGATGAACCCACTGAGAATAATAAATCCAAGATGGAGTTTTATGTAAGTGTCTTCATCGCCCTCATAGGCCCATTATAAATACACATCTTCTATAGCTAATAGGTGTGACTGTTTATATAAAGCTCTGATTGTAAAGATTTAACTTTCTTTCTTCTTTTCTTTAAATAACTGAATACTGAAATATGTAATATATATACTGTAGGCCCGCCTCATTGAATTTTAAATGTAAGGCCTTATTCATGTACAGCTCAAAATTCAATTTTATCCCATACAGGCCTCATATTTTTTCTCAATGCTTCCCTGCTGCATACAATAGTTTCGAATTATATCATTTACTCAATCAGCGTGGTGGACTTGGTGAAGAGATATAAGCGAAGAGATGGACGAACCCACTGAGAATAATGAATCCAAGATGGAGTTTATGTAAATGTCTTCATCGCCCTTATAGACCAATTATGAATACAATCCATAGAGAACAGATGTGACTTTTTGTCTAAAGCTCTGATTGTGCAGATTTAAATAATAAAAATATATAACGATTATAACCTGCACACACATCGCACCATCCCACTTTAATTCACTGGTGTGTCTCTCCACAGCCACTTATAATATTGTATCTTTGGCACTATTGTGTGAGTTTAATTCAGTTGACTCGACCAAACTTTAGATACGCTCTGAGGCTTTCTGTCATTAGCAAACTGAAACCACTGCTTTTAAAGCCTTTTTGATGCGTTCAGTCACACTGCTTTTAGGTGACAGGATTGCTTAGTGATCGAAAGTGCTCTTTGCAACCAGTAGTAAGAATCAATTACAAGCGCAAATTGGTGAACCAACAACTGGGGGGGGGGGGGGCAGAAACCTGTATAAGAGCATGGCATACATACTAAGTGTTTCAGCAGGAGCCCTTTCCACACTCACAGGAGGTTATGGGACGACTAAAGCCCCAATACTTGGGTTTAGAACTCACTCCCTAAAGAAGGCAGCTGTCTGTCTGTCTGTTGTTTTCAAGTGTGGCTTTGTGGACAACCCTTGAAAAATAAAGCTGTACCAATTCTCATCCCACTTTTTGCCCAGTCTAGTTTACAAAAGTGACTTATTTTCTGGAGGTTAGCATGACACTCACTTCATTTGCAGAAAAAAAAACTGACAAATCACATTTTGTAGAAGTAATCAATTTCAATCCTTACACCTGCACACCTAAAGGGACATCCACACACAGCGTAGTTTGTCTTCAGGTAAAAAGCACCATGGTGAATTGACGGTTATTACAACACAAGTCGAACTCAGACTGTCTTTAAGAGTCATATGGCAGACTTATGACATGGCCATTATTGTTAGTGCACTTCAGTTGCCTCAGGCTCGAGCTGAAAATAGAAGACCTTTGGCTCGCTGCTCGTGGCAACATGATTCACTCACAACAATGAATTGGTGATTTCTTGTAAGAAGTTGTAACAAGTCAAAGTAAGATGGAACTTTTTATTGATTACCACTGTCTCAAAGATCTTCGATTAAATGTATCTTTGAAAAGATCTTGAGGAAGGATCAAACTCATCAAAGGCTATTTTTGACCCTTTGGTAAATTCAATAGTCGTTAGCTCTTTGTTGTTCCTATACTGCAGTAAGTTTGCAATAGACAAGTGACGAGAGACTGTTGCCTAGAATACAGGCATGACAGGACTAGTGCTACATGATTTGGTGAAATTGTGTGATCGTGATTATGATGGATAAAATTGTGATTTGTGATTACCACCTATAGACCATGTTGCCAGTTCTCCAGTTTTCCTTCCTTTGACCGCCTTTGGTGAGTAGGCCTACTTAGTGCAGACCAGGAGTAGCTCACAAGAGCTGCAGTTTTGGAGATGCTCTGACCAAGTCTTCAATCCATCACAATTTGTGTGAAACTAGCAACAGATGTGACAACAGATGGAAACTAGCACTTCTGCTATAATCTGTAATTGTTACAGCTGTTCATTAATATGCACTGTCCCTAACAAATAATAATGCCCAACACTTGTGTTCACTTGCTGCTTAACATATCCCTCCCTCTAACAGGTGCCATTTCAAAGAGATTATCAACGTTATTCACTTCACCTGCCAGTGGTCCTAATTTTATGGGTGAATCCTGTGTAGTCAAACAAACACAGTGAGAAAAAAAAGAGGCTTCACAGCCGAGTGTAATTGGTTGAAAGAAGAAAACAAAGACTCCCTTTTCATGTAAGAAATGTAATCTCCTGAAAGGGAAATTTTATATAAAGAAACTCTTCCAACCCATTATTTAAAAAAGTGGATACAAATTATTTGACCATGCTAGCATGGCTTTAATCATTACAATTTTGGTCAGCCAATCCAAAACCGGTCTTGACTAAAACGTCTCCAACACTATTTATTTCCAAACGATGGTAGAGACTATCCTGGTCCTCAGAGGACCAGACAAATTGCTGTTGATAATTTCCTGTCTTTTCCTCGAATGACTATTGCAAGGCACATTTTTTGATTTACTTCCCATGTGAAATATATCTGAAGTCGTAAACATTACACTTGGTAGAGATATCAGTCCCAGAGTCCCAACACAAAACTCTCAACCCGCATCAAATCCACCACCAAGAAATACCACTGTGTAGCACATAAATCATCGGCACAACAAAAAGCAGAACTATAACAGTGAAACAGTTGGATAAACACTGAATTCTCTCATACACTCTGAAATGAAAAAAAGGCGAGGTGAAGCGATACCGTTTTAGGAAACTGTGAAGCATGCTTAAACAGAAAATGTTGACCCTGTTTTTATAGGCTGTGATCTTGCATCATCTAACTTGCTTCTTGTGCGGGTTTAGAAATCTCAGCAGTTTCATACAGTGCTATCAATCTTGTTATTCTGTAGCAACTTGTGAACTGTGGCCAGGAATACATATCTTCACACAACAACTTTCAACATAAAGTGTATCAGCCAGTAATACAAATCCTTTCCATCCACAACCAGACCTTGGGATCAATTTATGTATTTATTTTTAATCACTAAAGAGGAATAGCTACGTTTTTGCAGCTTGCTGTGAGCAGTCTCCACCTGTCAGTTCACACACATGCAGATTGATTTTATATTGGAGGTTGTGATATAGACTTTGGATTAAAGCTGGTTTATGTTTGACTGCAATATTTGTCTCACGGTCAAATAAGTAAAAACAAATATTCTGTCCATATTGGCATGTATAGACCAGAATATGATTAAAAACACTTAATTCTACATTTATTTCATGTGATATTTTATTTCGTATTGATTGTACTTAAATCACAGCATCTGCTCTGCCTCTAGTTTTCCCTCGAGCTTCCCAGTGTCTCTTGTTCTCCCCTGTTTCCCGCTGTGTCAGACCTGTGTATCTGTGTTTTTTGTCACTGGCAGTGTGTGTTCTGGTTACCGGCTCACTCAATAACTCCTGTTCAGTTACACCTGCCGTTTCTCAAGCTCATCACTCTGCAGCAATTTCCAATAGCTCATCTCCAGATTGCCGTTGCATCTGCATTCGTGTACACTCCCGCTCCAGGGCCATCCATATCCACTTAGAAAACCGTATACATGTTTTTGCAATTTGGAGTCCTTCAAGTTCTTCATGAAACTTGTTTTTTATTCCCATCTCCCTTGTGCTTCAGTATTATTAACTCCCCATCGTGTCCTTCTTCCCGTCTGCTCCCTCCCCTGCTTGCTAACCGCACGAGATGTGTTTTCTCATTTTGATTTATTCCTGGATTTAGCAGTAAACAGTCGCACTGCATAGTCGTATCATGACTGCGTCCTGACTCCTGAGACACAAAAGGCCTTGGCGTCAGATACAAAGCACGGACAACACCTAATACTAAGAGACACCGCTGTTTCCGAAGAGTATGCCTGCCTGGATGAATGAACAAACTGTTGATGTAGGCAAAGTGACAGCCACAAAGGTTGTGTTCTTCGAAATGTTCAATGTGCTGTGTGTCCACCAGCTTCACACACACAAACAGATAAAAGGAGTGTTTATCACGTTCACTGCAATATGCCTCTAAATCTTTATCCACTGAAAGCAACCAACGACTCTTATTGTGAAGCTTGAAATTGTGCTAATGACCTTAATATTCCTTTTCCTTTTATCTCTGTAAGTAGCAGAGTAATCCTGTTGTAGTGAGAAGAATGACTATCTTTGTTGTAGATTTACAGCTGCGAGTTCACGACTTGAAAAGGTAGATTTAATAAAAATGAAATATAAGTCCCAGAGATGCTCTGAGTAATTACCTCTTTATGTTTTATCTGCTCCAAAAATATTTTGTTTTCACAGCATTTTGTATCAGCGGGATGCAATTAATTCAGTGTGGTGGTGGTCTGGGATCACACATCAGACAAGAAATGTTTTTACCACAGGAGCAAAATCAATAGAGACAGAAGCTTAAAACAAGCTTAGAGCCACCAGCCTCTCAGTGGCAGACAATTACAGATTATTCCTGGTTCTCTGATTTCTAGTTCAAAGATCATCGTGTTCACAGATACTAATTGTGATGCCCCAGGTCATACTGGTAATGAATGTTGTACTGTCTCCTCTTAAGCATGCTTACCTTCCGTTTAGCCCGGAGCTGTCCGTGATAGTTATCGGATGAGTCTCCTGGGATCTCCCCTCCCCACAGAGTCACCCCCACGATGGTGTAAGTGATGCCCATCACCACTAGGGGCAGCACGTAGACCAGAACTGTCACTATGATATGATACCTAGAAAGAGAAAAAAAAAAGTGTGATTTTAATGTTTTATTCTACAACCAACCAAGTGGCTGCTTAAGATATTTACGGCCTGATTCACAAAAAGATTGTGCATCAGCTTTTGTGCCCACTAAACCTGTATAAGTGAGTCTAATTCACAAAACACACACAAAGGGTTAAATGCACCCCTAACTGCCTTGTGGATCAGTGCTGTTTGCCTGTGCTGTTTTTTCTTTGAGTTTATCAACGTTATTCACTTCACCTGCCAGTGGTCCTAATTTTACGGGTGAATGCTGTGTAGTCGAACATGTGAGCTTTACAGTGAGAAAAAAAAGAGGCTTCACAGCTGAGTGTAATTGGTTGACAGAAGAAAACAAAGACTCCCTTTTCATGTAAGAAACGTAATCTCCTGAAAGGGAAATTTCACATAAAGAAACCCTTCCATTCCATTATTTAAAAAAGTGGATGCAAATTATTTGACCATGCTAGCATCATGGCTTTAATCATTACAATTTTGGTCAGCCAATCCAAAACCGGTCTTGACTAAAACGTCTCCAACACTATTTATTTCCAAACAATGGTAGAGACTATCCTGGTCCTCAGAGGACCAGACAAATTGCTGTTGATAAAACCCTGACTTTTCCTCGAATGACCATTGCAGGCACATTTTTTGATTTACTACCCATGTGAAATATATCTGAAGTCATAAACATTACGCTTGGTAGAGATATATATCAGTCCCAGAGAGTAAACCCTGAAGACCTTGGTGATCTCTTGACAGTTCCTATAACTCCTACTTCCTATAACCTTTTCCAATGAGAGCCTGTGAACACAAAACTCTCAACCTGCATCAAATCCACCCCCAAGAAATACCACTGTGTAGCACATAAATCATCGGCACAACAAAAAGCAGAAATATAACAGTGGAACAGTTGGATAAACACTGAATTCTCTCATACACTCTGAAATGAAAAAAAAGGCGAGGTGAAGCGATACCGTTTTAGGAAACTGTGAAGCATGCTTAAACAGAAAATATTGACCCTGCTTCCTTTTCTCTTTCTCAAAAAAGTCTAATTCACAAAACACACACAAAGGGTTAAATGCACCCCTAACTGCCTTGTGGATCAGTGCTGTTTGCCTGTGCTGTTTTTTCTTTGAGTTTTCCTTGCTTGCTCCATTCAGAGAGGAGGCTTTGTTTCAATTCTCGCCTCACAATAAACTTGAGAAGGTGTCCCTTCCCTTGTAGCTCGCCGTCTTCATGTGGACCAAATTGAGCTGCGTCAACATGACAGCACAGGCCATCACAGAGTAAACGTGCAGATGGCTTCTCTCCACATAAACAGAAGCAACTTGCACAGAGCAGGACAACTTTTTGGGTCCGTTTGCGCCTGAATATCATCAGCACTATATGGTTTCTGAATTAGACCTTGAGATGGAGCAGACAGCGGGAGAAAATGATGCACCATTTTTGGGCCTTTTAGCGGCCGCGAGCCATTCTACTACAAGCTCTTAGAGTGTAAACACCAATTTTTACATACAACTAAGTGAGACTGTCTTTCCGAGGAATGGCATAGTAGTTTATTCCGACAAATGCCCCAAAACAATATAGAATTCAGCGATAAGGCTTCCAGCATGGATAGTTAACACGCAGTACAGGATTGAGAGGAGGATGTCGGGTGTCAGGTTCAAGCAGAGCAGCAAAGTCCCAGTAGAGGGGAGGTCGGGGTGGATGAATGATATTAAAGTTATTAAAATAACAAAGTTATTTTCAGAGGATATACTTGATTTCTATTATATTTAAGTGTGAAAAATCGCATATTAAACCTTTAAAATAGCAATAATGAGGCACTGTTATCCTTACAGACAGGAAAAGAATAGGACCCTTTAGTCCTCCATCCATTACAAGCACATATCGTTTTAGAAAGTAGCCTCAGTAGGAACATCCTGGATAATAATTTTTTAGAATAGTTTTCATGTTGCTGCAGTATTAGCCTTTGCTCCATTTATCCCGTTAATCAAACTTTGACTCTCTGGCTTCTAATTTCTGGAGTGATGTCGTTTTTTTACATCACAGTCTTTAGCTAATCAGAACTTAACGTGGATTGAATGTCTGCCTCTAGAGCACTATCCTATTCCCTCATTGTATTCCTTAAATCTGCCCTGGAGAGTCCACTTCTGGCCACATTTAGTCTGAATGGCTTTTTAAAATATATGTCTCACTGACTGAACGACTACAGTTCCTCAGGTATGTTCAGTCAGAGTCAGGATTGGCTTTACTGGCCAGTTGTGTTTGTGCGCACAAGGAATATGACTCCGGTTAACTTTGCACTATAGGTACAAATATTAAAGGTCACTTATTATGCAAAATAAACTTAATAATTCCATCCTCTTCATCCATTGCCTGCTCCACTTTTCAGAAAATGTGTGCTCAAACAGGCCGTTTAACGTATCATGACATCACAAAGGGCAGTAACCCCTCCCCCAGGGGGGTGACACTCCAACAGCTAGGTGTTATTCGCCCTCTGAGTCTGATTTCTCACCCATAACTGAACTGAACTGAAAACAATAGGGCATGGTGCAAGAAAGCCTGAGCCTCCCAAGCCCTTCTAGAGGGGCATGGCCAGGCACAGCTCATTTGCATTTAAAGGTATAGACACAGAAACAGCCTGTTCTGAGCTGGTGGCTGGCACACTGCAGTAGTGTTAGGCATCCGAGGAGAAAGTACAATTTAAGAGCAATTCACTCGCTCTTGAGTTATCACTCTTGAGTTTATTTTCACGACACACTGGATCCCATAGCACCCTTTCTACTCTTTCAAATTGAACAACATGGTCCCGCTGATCCGATAAGATTTGACTCAGCTACCCCGTCTGGTTTCAAACGACATCAAACTCTTTTTCTCAAATAAGTTACAAAATGTTTCTTCTCACATGAAGGAATCGTCTGCCATGCGGGGCCAGGCGACGTAGCAGAGGGTCCTGCGGGGCAGCGTTCGGATGGTGGAGAAGTAGCAGAGAGGGAAGGCCAGAACCACGGCCAGACTCCAGATACACACGATGACTCCCGTGGTGGCCTTCGCCGACAGACGAGGCTTCAGGGGATGGATGATGGCCATGTACCTGCAGGTCAGAGGTGAGCAGGTTACAAAGACATAGTTGTGTTTTAAAACCTTGACAGCATATTTCATTACTGAGTGATGTGTTGATTCTGAACTTACTCAACCAGGAACTCTCTTGCAATGCATGAAGGTTTTCCAAAAGAGAAATTGAACTTGATGTGTTTTTAGTTTGAGTTTTTCACTTTAATGAAGTTTTCCCCTGAACTTTTACTCCCACAGGATAAGGCATTAGAGTGAATATGTCTTGAGAGTTGTTCAACAATGCTGAGAGTAATTTAGCCTTCTTGAGCGGATGAATAAAAAGCGTTGGAAGAGGTGTTATTAAATAGTGAAGGAAGGGAATAATTGAAGAAGGGTATGGAAAGCAGAGGAACCCGTATGATTTAGAGAGAGACCTTACCTTTAAAAGCACGAGTGATTTCTAACTTTCTCATCAAACTTTCTCATCAAACTTTTTTTATTTTCCTTAAGTGATATTAAACTTCATTTCTTCTGCAAGTCAGTCTGTAAGAGTCCAATTATACTGCAGTGTTTGATTTTCAAGGGACATGATGGATGACTCACTTTAAAACGCTCGCTGTGATGAGATCTTGTTTGAACCGAACAGAGAACCACTCAGAAGTGGCAGGACATTAACCTGCTGAACATGAACTCAGCACAGGATGCCACATGATTTTCAATTGCTTGTAACAGAAGGCTTCGAGTCGCTAATTCTATCTTCATGAGATAGTAAAGAACGGGGGCCCCTGTCCGTCCAATTCAGGGACTGAAACTCTCTTGAGGAACAAAGATGCCCCGGTCTATTCACCCGTAAATTACTTGGCATTTATTGTGAGTGTGTCCTGCGGTTTTTTAAGTGAACAGCGGGTTAGACGTTCAATCAGGTTTGTGCCACAGCAGTCTGGAGATATTTGGGATCTCATGACCTCGTGCAAGGGTGGCGGATCTAACAGACTGAACAATAAGCATGATGAAACGGCAGGAACACTTGACTAATGTTAATAGGATTACACATCAAAGAACATCCACAGAGGCGTCGACATCGCCTGGACAAGATCACAGCACAACATGAATAAATCATTACATGTTTTGTAATTCAACCTTGGAGCCTGTTGTGCCTTAAGCTGCACAAACTTTTTTTGTTTTTGGACAGCATATCTTTTTGAAGCCATGTCTTTATCACGGCCTGTCTGGTGTTTAACAAGTAAGAGATGACATGAGATGAGACTCCCTGCTGCAGAAGTCAAACATTATGCAAACAGATGAATGTGAAGTGTTGACTTAATTTCTTAAGAGGAGAGGAGTACGCTGAATGTTTCAGCTTAAGTCCACCCTGTCTTCAGAAAGTCGAAAATACTTAAAGGACAGGTTCCCTTAACGTTACACCTACAACAGAAGCTGCAATGGTACCCAGCCATGCAGAAAGGTCTGCTACTACAAAGTCCAGGTTTTCAAGAATACACCTCTGAAATGTCTGATTCACCATTCTAACATTACTCTTTTTAAAGAAACAAACTGCAGCACACTGCACAAGTCTCTGTCAGCATTTCTAGAGACAATTTTGCCTCCTGAGAGAGGTTCCAATAGACATCAAATATGAATTATCCAGAGAAACAAGAGCATTTTCTCTGGGAAGACGGTCTGTTATTATGCCAGATTTTAAAGAAGTAATCTTTCAACGCTATTGGCACAAAGGGACAATTCCATTAACCTATAAGTATACAGATAGAGGCACAAATCTCAGAAATGGACTTCTGAAACAAAACTGAGAATAGATTGAATTGGAAAACAGCACTTGTAACTCTGCTGGAGGTGCTTCTACCGCTCCGGTTCTCCCTTCACAGAACATTAAAATGTATATATGTGCACATCACTTCAGGTGAGGAACTAATAATGTGGCAGCATTCTTCACGGTACGAGCTTTCAACACTAGAAAATAAAGGCTGTGAGGAATGGGAAGGAAAAGTCACCAGCCTGATTATCATAAAGGGGCTTTTAAAGCTTTGCCAGTTACCTTTCACACAGCAACCTGCGTTTATTTAGCTGCAGTGCCTGAGGAAACACGCCTGGCAGCACAAAGAGCGAGCAGGAAGGACAAACTCACAGAGGATCACGAACTGTGGCCTTGTGCCATTTCAAGACATCAGAACGGAGGCATATTAGGGTTAGGAAAAGCGTGACCCGAGGTTACATCTGCATCAAGTAGGTCGAGCCAATGTTCTCTTTCTCAGAACACAGATGACACAGAGTCAAATGGATGCTGCAAAACCAAGTGTACACATGCATGGAAAAAGCTGTGGAGGAGATTTAAAGAGTAAAAAAGAGCAGGGACTCAGGAAAGAGGATAACTGGAGGAGGAAAACACCTTGCACAGTATCACATCACATATATGATGGATGTGTGTGCATGCTGAGTCTGCAGGCTCTCTGTTTTCATTATGTTCAGTCTGTGACTGGCCCCCTCATCAGTCTAATCCCTTTATTCCAACATTAGGACGTTGGACGGTCCACTGATCGGTATCAAAGCCCGGCTGATAGTGATGACTGCATCATCACATTACTGGAAAAGCACAGAAGCGAGCGTGAGGAGAAAGACAGAAGAGAAAAGAAAGAAGCAGGTGTTAAGCAGCAGAAGAAAGAAATTATGTGATCACATGTGGCAAAATGAAGAGTCAAGAGTGCGTTAAGGCAATGAGAAAGGAGGAGTGGTGTGTGTGTGTGTGTGTGTGTGTGTGTGTCTCTGGGGTGTTGTCACACAAATAATCAGTCGCTGCAGAGAAGACTGTTAAAAAAAACAGCCCCTTCTATTTTGATTTTAATGACAGTGAAAATTAAAAATAGACGTGTTGTGTGTGTGAGACGGCAGTCACCCTGCCGGGAAACTGTGGGACTTTCCTGTATAATAATGCACGTCACTAACAAGTGATTAGCCTCTCCTCCTCTGAGTGCAAAAATAAATGTATCTCAGCAGGGGGCAACTAAAGCCTAATGAGATAATGTAAGAACAAAGCCCACATGATCACTTCCATCTACATCAAACTGATGTGGACTGCGTACAAGTCATTTTCAGAGCTGCTCCATCGTGAGGTTTTATTGCCAATCCACTCCAAATGGCGAGTAGTTCTTCTTCAAAGCACCCGCGAGGAACTTCCAATTTCATGTGCTGTCGATATTGCTGCCCTCAGAGGACAAAGCTCATCTTTTCCTTTACATTTTAAAAGTAGAAATCCCTAACTGAAGATCCTGCTGTGTTTTAACAGTTCCAATGTGTCACTCGCTGTAAATCTTTATTATCTGGTTTGTGTCCTTTTAATCACATTGTCTGACACCTACCCTGCTGATGAAAAAAAAAATTGCTACAGTATATAGATATCATAATATCTATATCTTGTTTGCTTATGTAGATCTAAAAGAAGAATAACTCTTAATTTCAGTCTGTTTCATAGCAAGTTTAAATTCCTTACAGGAACTTTAAGCAGTACAACACACTGATTTGAGTTATTGTATTGAGGCTGTGTTTCGTTTTGGTTTGAAGACAAAAAATGATTTCCACCCACAGACAAAACAACTGGAACCACTTGATATACTAGTGTTTGGAAGACAGGATTTTTACCAGTAAAGATTGAAATATCAATGTTAACATCGGATACTTAATTACTGCTTTGATTGTATAGCTGCCTTGACAGTTCCTGCCATAATTACATTTATAAATCAGGGGCCCTAACACAATGTCTCCATTTTCTTCAGTACTCAAATAAGGTTGTTTCACATTCATACAAATACAAGCAAGATTCCCTCATATAGTCATTGCACTTTTAATAAAGGAAAATGTTCTTTACCCACATATATCTACTATATAGGCTAACTGATAACCTGCACAGAAAGGGGACTGGGGGGTGAGTGGGGAGGATTTACTAGCATTGTTCTGGCAACATTTCATAAGCCCACCTGTCCACAGCTATCGCAGTCATGGAGTAGATGCTCGCAAACACCGATGTCACGGGGAAGAAGTTGTGGAATTTGCAGTACGCCTCCCCGAAGTACCACTCCCCATGTGCGGCGTAGATAAAGTTTATCAAAGTATTAAACGCCGCCATGGACGCGTCCGAAAACGCCAGGTTCAGGAGAAAGAAGTTCGTCACAGTCCTCATGCGCTTATGAGCGAGGATGATCCATATCACGATGAGGTTTCCAAACACCGCCACGGCCAGCACCACGCTGTAGGCGACGGACCAGAGAGCCACGCGCCACGGCGGCTGCACAAACTGGTTGGTGTAGTTTCCCGGTATGTTGGATCCGTTTTGTGGAGCTGCCATCCTCTTCTCCTTATCTCCCAAAACGTGAAAAGATTTGGCAGTTTTAACGAATCGGGTCTATCTACTGAGCAACAAAGCTGTAATTATAGGAGAGGCTGTGCGTATTGTGCACCATAGCGCGCGACTTAAACACAACACCATCCCTCAAAAAGACGCATTTCCTTTACAGATTCCTGCAGGTTAATCCTACAATCACACCACAATAAGAAGAAACACAGTCAAACACAAGCTGAATCTGTGCATGGAACAAGTATCCTCAGCGCCTGTTGAATGTGGGTGTGAGCGTTCAAGCCTCTCCTCTCAGGCAGGTCTCCGTGCGCACTCAGTGACGCGCAAGTGGCCCACATGGTGGAAAAAAAAAAGATTGATGGATAGTTGTGGCTGCTGTTTTACACTGCATAGACAACAGGACGGGGCAGGCTGTGTCTCCCCTCGGTATGTAATTAGTCAGCATTGCGTGTCGTTATCTTCAAATGATCTCCTGTACAGCAGGAGATGGAGTAGTAAACAGGATATTGAAATGTTACAATGGCGCACTTCTTTTCAGCCCTTAGATGTGCAGTCAACAGTTGACACAGTTCACTGCCCTCTACTTTTGTTCAGTTTTCCGCCACTCAAATGTCTTGTTACCCACTGCTTTTTTTTTGCTTTTTTTTTTAAGGTCTCTCTGCCTTAATGCTTCTATTTTTAAGGTTCTAAATTACCCTCACTCTGCAGTGGAGAGAATAGAAATGTACAATGCTGTGTGCTGTGACTCTCCCCTTTCCTGTCACATCAGCATTCACAACTATCAGGCTGAAGTCCCCTGCAGACATCCAGCTGTTCACATTGGATAAACCTCCTTCATCTGCCTGCAGAGCCTTTAGTGTAAGTCTCTACTTGAATACATTTACATGTCACCCATGGCTAATCGACTTTAGTTAGTCTGGTAAAGCTTTCTAGCAGATGCATATTTATCCAGTGATTAAGCTCCTTTAAATGAAACACGATATGAAAATCCAGTCCTCCAAATTTCATAAAAACCTTGGGTTTTATTTTTTATCAGTGCTTGAATATTTAAAAAAGGAGTTGAACTGAATACTGAATCAGCATGCTGTGATACTGCATATGCAATACTGCATTTCAATATTAGAGAGAAGTCTTTGCTGCACACACTGCGGATGAATGCAGACACTGCTGTCTGTTTAGCTCTCAATTTTGGTGCCATGCATATGCATTGAACTGTGGCACGACACAACAAGGGCACTATGTTGTTCCCCTTTAGACTCCTGGAATTAAGTCATTTAAAAAGAGATGTAAAATAGAATGCTGCAAAATGAGTCTGCAGATTAAGAGAGCTTCACATTCTCATCTAAAACATTGTAGTCTTGTCCTCGTTGCACTTCATTATATCTTACAGTGGAGGTATGCATGAGTAATAGAGAGGGCTTTGTGTTGCAGGAACAGAACGTAAATTACCCATAATTAAGGAATCAGTGAATCATCAGAGGTGTTGTGAAAGTGATTGATGATGTATCGACTTAAAGGAAGGTAAACCAAGTATAAGATTAAGATTAACTTTTATTGATCCCCGCAAGGGGAAATTTCTGTTTTTACACTCTGTTAATCATGCAACACACACATAGGCTGAAATATACACACATGCACAAATAGGATCCTATGGACATGCACTAATGGAGAGATGTCAGAGTGACGGAGCTGCCCACAGCGGGCGCTCCTGAGCTGGGGTGGGGAGGGGGTTTGGCAGTGAATATGATGAGGTTTTGCAATCCTGCAATTTCAAATTCATGACACAGTCATTCTTCAAAAAGTATCTCCTTCAATGATACGTTAACACAGACAAAAGACTCATGATGGAGACTCGGTTCAATGATCAAAGATAATTGGCAGCAATCAATAAAAGGTTACATATTCTCTCAAATTCAAACACCATATAAGAGAGAGGTCAGGATGTCAGGATTGTAAATCAGCTTCAGATTGAAGTCTACTGTGGCAGTTCATCTGGTGAGAACTCAAATTACAGCTGCATTTTCCTCAAATAGGGTCAGGCCGAAAGGTGAATGAGGAAAAAATCAAATACAGAAAAAGCTGCAACCTCGGTCTATCGTACATAGAAATAACCACTTAGTAGAATACGTGCACCTCATATCCGTGGCTTTCTTTTCTGCTCTTTGATCGCTCTCAAAAACCCTCAAGGGGCGCTCCAGATGTCAATCTGACCTTTTGTAAAGCCTATAGTGTGTGCAGCATTGTCACTGTGTTATTACGAGAATGATGCATATGGCAACGCATGCAGGGAGTAACCAGTTGAATGTTAGCTCCTCCCACATGGTTAATCCAGTTTGCAGAAATACTGTATGTTGTATAGAGGAATGCACTGAGTTTCATTTAAATTAATCTGTCAGGGATTTCCTTTTATGGATTTGATTTGATTTTGATGACAAGATTACATTGCAAAAACTCCAATCTTCATAAGTTAATTTGTCTCTTTTTTTTTGTAAAAATATCTCCTCTATTAAAAGCCACCTGATCAGTCTGTATAAACATATTAGGGGGAAACTATTACCTCCTCCAGAACCTTTGAAGTTCCTGAACACTTAAGTTGCCTCCATTAGCTCATCAATGTGATGTAAGATTAAAGCAGTAACCACTGCAGTGTGACCCACAGGCAGAGTATTTCAGTATTTAGAAGGGTCCGAAAGGAGATATTTATTTCATCTGTCTGAGAAATAATGCATCAGTGTTAAATGAAGCTTCAGGAATACTACATAAAAACAAAGCAACTTACTGTTATAATTGTTTGAGTTTGAGACAGATGTTGTATAAAACTTAATGCTGAGAGTAGCTGCCATGAAGATGGTGGTTATTTATTTGGAAATGTAAAGAATGAATGGCTTTAAAACAATAACTAAATTGGCATCCTTTCAAGCAGTTTAGCCTTTTTTGATAGACAGTATAAAAGCTAGAAACATGTGGAAGTGATAGTAATTCTAAGATTGGGGGGGGGGGGGAAGAAAGAAAATGTAAAAAAAAAAAAAAATGTCCAGCTTCGTCAGCTCTTTTTTTGACATACAGCTGACACAATGGAAGCATATGAGTCTCGGGGGACAAACAATAAATGTCTTGTGGATGCATTTTTATACTATGTGCATAACCCACATGGCTTAAAGAACGCCCCTTAGATAATGACTTTCGAAGGCTAAAAAGATTATAATGATTCAAGTTTGAGGGCCAGAAAGTAAACTTCAGTTCAGTACATGATACAATGAGACCCCTCGGGGGCCTCATTAGATGTGTGGTGTCCATGTCATTAAACAGCATCTGATTAAGAGTCATAGCTGTCAGAGAACACAGCAACACAGGCATTTAATGCATACATTCAGTCCAGTGTTGACCCGCGTGTACTCTGACTGGCAGCTTAATGAGCTGCTGTGGGCTCATGCTCAGCCTTTGTGTCTGTTGCATAGCTCTCGATTGTCAATAGATAATTGACAGGAAATGTCATTTTGTCATGTATTCGCCTGCATATATCTGGTAAAAAAAAATTCTAATAATAATTCCGCAGTATAATGTGTAAGGTTCAGCTGCAGCTTTGTCATCGGCTCTTTCCACAACATGTGCCAGGGCTCCCGGCTATTTGTTCTGATCAATTCAAAATGAAACCAGAGGGAGTAATTTCTTTGCTAATGAAACAGCATTGCTTCCCAATTATGTTTTGATTGATTTTTTTAACAACCGAAATTCAGCTGAACATGAAGTTCTGGATAAGAGTGTCATGTGGAAACCTTTACTGTATGAGGTGGAGGCGACAAAGCAAATTCAGTCTGTCACACAGCAATCAATTCTAGGCTATTTCTGTATGGGAGGCATGTTTGTGTTACTAAAACATTATTGACCACAAATTGAGAGGTGGCAAATAAAGCCTCTCTCAAAACAAACAGCATTAAGGTGCTCTGCATTGAAATAGCCATACTCTCGTGCCTCGAAAGCTACACCTTGTCCATGAAGGCAGGATAAGAGTGGAGTCTTTCTGTCACATAGAGCCTTAAGAAAACTGCCCTATGATCTTCTGTGAATATCAATTGCTACTCTCACAAGGAGAAATCACTCCGGCTTCCAGTATGACGATAATGACAAGTTGTTACGGTATATATACAAAAAGGTTGGACAATCAGTGGTTCCCTTTGATTCTGTTAAAGCAGAGTAAGTACTGTATAAGCACTGTACATGATAGACACTGATAGAAATGGACAGAGTCATACTTGTTTCCCCTGCATTTAAAACAAGCCTTTGAGGATCTGGGGGCCCAGTGGTGCCAACCAGAGTACTGTCAGTTTTGTCAATACAGTACCATTAAATGAATAACAGGAGTGCAGCTTTTATGTGCTGCTGGTGTTTGCTCTTTGTTTGAAGGACTGAGAGGACCATATGTTCCAATGTATCTGAATGTCCTGCAGGCAACCTTGTAGGTTGATAATATAAATAGAAAGAAATGATAATGATAATATATATATAGAAAGAAAGAGGGGAAGGAAAAGGAGGAAAGGAGAAATAAATAAATAAATACAAGAAAAGAAAAGAAAAATGGAATGAAGGAAAGAAGAAAGAAAAATAAGAATAAAAATGAAAAAAAAAATAATACAAGCATACACTTTACACACACACACACACACACACACACACACACACACACACACACAAGCAGGGCCCTTCAACACCCTCAACATACAAAATTGCTAAACGTTATTATTACTCCCTGCTTGCCTGTTTTGTCTCTGTCTATGCTGTGCATTGTATCGTCGTGTCTCCCCTGTCTCCTACATATTGCTCTTGTCATATCCCTCACTCGTCTTGTATAGTTCTGCATCACCTAATAAAAAAAATTAAAATAAAATTTAAAAAAAGTAAGAAAAGTTCAGACCCCCAGGACCCTCATGGAAATAAAGAATAATTAGACAGTTTAGTTGTCTTTATTTTGTACGTTTTCATTAACTTTAATGATCCTGGTGCAGATTCAGATTTTTGTTGGAGTTCAACATCTACTCACCTTCAGGGATTCTTTCTATTTTGTGGTATGCTCTGGAGAGATTCCCAAGGAAGCTAGGGGTGCGTTCGAATTGTCCCTCCTATCTCCTTTCACTATCCACTTTATCTTAACCCCGGAAGCATTTAAGTGGCGGCCATGTTAAGAGCCGTTTGAATTCTCTAAAAGTTAAGGAAAGGTGGGTCAATGCTTCCTTTATAACCTCCTTTAGCATAGGATACACTGGACCATCCTTTAGACATGACGCCCCACAATTCCTTGCGGCCGCAACATTTAAAGCGACTCGCGCATCCGACCGTTCACAAACATTAAAGTCCCTGCAAACCAAAAAAATATATATGTTTTTTAGTTTTTTATACAAAAGAAGAATGTATTATTAACCACCAGGCCAAATTTCAGCAACGAAAAAAACTTTTAAGTTTATAAAATTAAGCTTTTATGCTGTTATGGAAGCCTGTTTCTCAATAGCATAGCTAGCCAAATGAAATAAGCTTAGCTAACCACAATAAAATAATATGTAACTTTACCACTTTTTGCCTTGCATCTATCTAAAGACAAATAGTTTCCTTATACAAAATGATCATTCAAAGTATGAATACACAAGATTAATACTGGATCGTCAGAACAGAAACACCTTCTAACACTGAACTCCAACAGGTTCAAAATAAATGTCTGGAGCTTCCAGAGGAGCCACACTGCATGACTCTTCATCCAGGCCTTGAGCCTGTCTGCCTGAACCCCTACTCCCTGCAGGATGCTCTGAACATTTATCAGACAGACCATGGACCGCTGGAGATGAAGGAGAGAGCTGTGTAAGTCTGAAAAAAACATTTTTATTTAGGAATGTCAAAATAACAGTTATGTTAGTCAAATTGAATGCATTTCTTAAAAATAAGCTGAGAGTTTTAGGAAACACAGAGTTGGTTTAGTGTTAGTTTAACTCAGGTTTGGTATTGTCAGGATCAATGCACAGCCAAATGATTACAATGTAAAGTGTCTCTGAGCTATAAATAATAGTAGTCTGTGGTGCCTACAGACAAATGTAAATAATCCAAAATAATGTTTTACATTCACTAAAGTTCTAGACAGTACAAACACAAGTTAGTGAACATCCACAAATGACTAGAGAATATACTCAGTAGAGAGCAGTCATCCACCAAGGCCAAATAAATCAGAAAAAAGCAAACAAAGAAAAAAAACAGATGTCCAGGCCAATCCATACGGCCAAATAGATTTCGGGCACGATCCATCTTTCATCCTCTAGGGATCATGATGTGCTGTATAAGACAGACAAAATGAGAAAAGAAGACTATAAGACCACTTCACCCAAAATAAATCTTGATGAATATATAATCACATTACTTATTTACGTTTGTCATTGTAGGCGTGCTCGCTACCTGGCATCCTTCGTTTCCTGGTGCTGGGGATACCTGGGAAAGCACAACCGGGTAGTGATACCTTCCTGCGTTGTTGTCCGTATCCACCAGGAGTACCCTGATGAAGAGGAAGAGTACACCGGTTTTAGGCCTCCAATTTAAATTATTTCCAAGTTAATGTATTGTTATGTTTGGACA
Source organism: Labrus mixtus (assembly GCF_963584025.1). NCBI lineage: Eukaryota > Metazoa > Chordata > Actinopteri > Labriformes > Labridae > Labrus > Labrus mixtus. Next base: position 26,424,713 of record NC_083613.1, on the reverse strand, counting down.
TGTGTTTTATATAAAGTCATTTCATTTATTTAATAAACTTTTAAAACATTCCTCCATTCCCTCTCTTTCTGCACAAATCCATTCCCACACATGTATGTTACTAACTTGGCTTCCTCCCATCCTCATAGTTCTGGTTTTCTTCTGCTGAGTTGAAGGTTGTGCACGATGACTGGTGATTTCTGCCAATACTCTGAATCATTTATATTTACATTAAAATCACACAATCAAAGGCTGTTACACTTGAAGACACCTGAACACATCTTAAAACATTCATCAGATACTCAAATTACCATCTCCAGATTTTTTTCTCATTAGTGATTGTGGCAATAATTCACAGTGGTTTAGTTTAATCTTAGGTCCTGCTCATGAATGCATCAAAGAGCTCGTTCAATGTTAAGGGGCAGTCCATTCTTTTCTCACGATGCACTCTGGTATTAACCTTTTTTAAGGAATGAATTATACTCAGGTCAAACAATAAATGTGAGTTTAGGTGGCTGGGTAAAGTAAAGTGTTTCCCTTAAATGGGATGAGGATGTAGGACATTATCAGATCTGCGGCCTGTTCTTGCTGAATAGCTTCCTGTGATCTGATGGAAAGGATCTTTACATAAAATATTCACATCAGATAAGAACCAAATCATCAGATACATATATACAACAGATGTAAAAAAATACAGATATGATATCAAGAGTATGGGCCAGACCTTGGTAATACTACTTCATATTCACTGTATTAAAGCTGTTAATGAAACCTAACAAAATAAACCTTCAGCTGACACATTGTTTATTTATATACGATCATGTTTAATGTCTGAAACCACTTACATTGGGTTGGTGTCAGAAAAAATGCTGACACTGCATTTTTTAAAAACATTTTCAGAGGTAAATATTCTCAGTAAGGGATATATATTTGTCTGTTAAAAAATTCATTAGAAGGAAAAAAACAGAACTTTGGGAACCGTTTGGCTTAACGGTTTGCAGAGGACATAATCCTCACGGCAGCAGCCGGGGGATTCGGGTCCTGCCAGTCCTGCATCGGCCCTCTCATCCCCACTCTCTCCTCCCAGCATTTCCTGTCTCTCTTAAACTGTTCTGTCTATAATCCAGGCAAAAGCATGATTTACAGACGTACAGTACATAATCAGCAAAGAGATAAGAGGTACCATTTTGTCAACATGAGTAGCCAAAGATGACTGAAACTTCCTCACAGGAGCTTTAAAATAACTGATTCCCTATAAATGTACTCAAACACCTAAATGTTTAACCATGCACTGGACCAATTCCGCATGAGACAAATAGTTACATCACAATTGGAAGAATCAGATACTTTTTTGAACTCATTAAACATTTAGAATATTTTTTTTAAAGCTTGTCTTTTTCTTCTTCCATTAATCTGTTTTTTTTTCATTCTATGGGGGAAGAAGATATCCTGTCTATATGTGGCTGCAGCAGGCCTGAAGTAAGTCTGTTAAGTCAATAATAATAATAATAATAAATTAGATTTATATAGCGCTTTTCTAAATACTCAAAGACGCTTTGACAGGAAACAACAAAAAAAACAAAGCAAAAACTAAGAGAACAATACAAAATAGAAATAGTGTCAAGGGAAGAGGATGATGTTTTTAGGGAGAGAGTTCCAGAGGGTGGGAGCTGCAATGGAGAAGGCCCTGCCCCCCAGGACCGAAGGTTGGTCCTGCAGGGGGGGGACAGGAGGTTTGCATCCGCAGACCTGAGAGTGTGGGTGGGAGTGTGTCGGTGGAGGAGCTCAGACAGGTAGGGGGGAGCCAGGTTGGGGAGGGCTTTGTAGGTGATGATGAGGAGTTTGAAGTGGATACGCTGGGGGATGGGGAGCCAATGGAGGTTATGAAGGACGGGGGTGATGTGATCTCGGGTGCGGGAGTGTGTGAGGAGACGAGCAGCGGAGTTTTGAATGTATTGAAGTTTCTTGAGTGATTTGGATGGTGAACCATAGAGGAGACTGTTGCAATAGTCTAATCTGGAGGTGATGAATGCGTGGGTGAGGGTCTCAGCAGCTGAGAATGAGAGTGATGGGCGGAGGCGGGCGATGTTTCTGAGGTGGAAAAAGGCTGTTTTGGTGATTTGTTTAATGTGTTTGTCGTAGGAGAGGGTTTGGTCGAAGATGACACCAAGGTTACGGTTGTGGAGGGAAGGGAGCACTGTGGAGTCATCGATGATTAAGGAGAAGTTGTTGGTGGATTTGATGAAGGATTTGGGGCCGATGATAATGACTTCTGATTTGTCGCAGTTGAGTTTGAGAAAGTTGGTTTGAAGCCAGGATTTTATTTCTGTGATGCAGTCAGTGAGGATTCAGTAAGTGGCAGGAGTGATGACTTTAGTGGCGATGTGGAGCTGGATGTCGTCGGCAAAGCAGTGGAACTGGAGTCCATGGCGGCGGATGATGTGACCAAGGGGGAGCATGCACATGATGAAGAGGAGGGGACCTAGTACTGAACCTTGGGGAACACCTTGGGAGAGAGGAGCAGTGGGGGATTTGCAGTGGTTGATGCTGATGAACTGGTATCTGTCCGAGAGGTATGATTTGAGCCAGGAGAGTGCAGTGCCTCTTTTCTTTTAACTAATTGAAATAATTGGATGACTTAACCTGCCTCTCTACTTACATAAGTGCCTACTTACATAGGTCAACTCAAAAACAGCCTACCAAAGGAGGGTTGTTTGGTATTACTGGCAAGAAAACCTTCTGTTGTAGCTCATCCTGCAGCACCAGCAGTGAGGAGGCAGACTAGTCCAACTTGCTCTGAGGGTTTGTCTTTTTCTTTTTTTTTTTTTTTTACTAACTGGTACTCTTCAATACTAGTCGGTTCTCTCTTGTTAGTTTCAACACATTTTGTTGACCACAGCCTTGATGACGTGGACAGGTGGAATTGTTTAACCCCCATCACATCAACATAAGTGTCCAAAAGACCTCGTGTCCAAACTACCTCAGGAAGGAAATTGCATCTGTTTCACAATGTGAATTAATTTAAATGGACATGGTTTACATGTGTGAATATGTGTTTCAGTGTCTAGATGCTATTATTAACTGTTAATATGTTTATATTTGTGCTGTTTCTATTTTTGTATTGCTGCATACAGTAAACTGCTCCGAGATTCGTTTGAACAGCTCCTGAATGGCTGTGCTGTTGCCAATGAAGGTGGCGGCCATCTTGAGACCGCGGGGAGGGATGTCACAGACGGCGGTCTTGACGTTGTTGGGGATCCATTCCACAAAGTAGCTGCTGTTCTTGTTCTGAACATTAAGCATCTGCTCATCTACCTTCTTCATTGACATGCGGCCTCGGAAGATGGCGGCGACTGTGAGGTAGCGCCCGTGAACACAATGATAGACTAGAGTAACAGCTAAGTACAGTACGGTCCGTCAGCGCCGCGCACTACGTTGTACTAGCTTCGACTCTAGTCAATCATTGTGTTCACACAGGGCGCGCCGCGGTCCGTCTCCGGCGCGTGCCACCGACGGCACTGCGCTCTGCTCCGTTTCAAATATGCAGCGAGTCTATTTTCACCGGCGTACGCTGCAGGCACGCGTCAAGCTGGACAGAATATGACAGCCTGAACAGGAAGTCAGACAAGGAAAGGCACAGAGCATCCGGTCAATTTCAAAATTTTCAAAAACATTACGTCAAAACAGGAACCGAATTAACAACAATGCATCTTCAGAAAGACAAAGCAACATGTTGTTTGCATGTTCTTCTCTTTATTCCCGCGGTATCTTGTAGTTCTCCTGTGATGTGTCATGGGTGCGCTCCGCTGCGCTGTCAGACCGCGGCGCGCACGGAGTGTGTGTGAAACACTTTTCAATGGAGTCCAGCAGGATAAAGACCCCCTGCTGGGTGGATACGGTACTATCGAGCCTTGTGGTTAGTATGAATTACCTTCCATAGACATGAGATAATCTTACAGACCAACAGATTGAACAAAGTGGGGTTAACCTGATGCTTCGTTGTAATACACGTTGATCCGCTCCAGCTGCAGGTCGCTGTCCCCGTGGTATGAACCAGTTGGGTCGATTCCATGTTTATCACTTATCACCTCCCAGAACTGGAAAAAAAATAAAGGAATATGATTAAGTTAGCTGGCTAAGTCACAATATTGCGAAATCCAACAACGCATTGGTGGGCCGCTATGCTAACATTAGCTTTGAAGCTAAGTAAGCTCAACGAGTAGCCCGCCAAAACCAATTTTAAAATGTGCGCTCTTTCACAGATCGTTACAAAGTTAGGTTTCAAAACACATATATTCTTACCTTTGCTCCGATCTGATTTCCACACTGGCCGGCCTGCAGATGTACGATTTCCCTCATTTTTTTTTATTGAAAATTAACCTTGACGACGGAAACATGCAACACTGTGACTGCTATCACTCAGCAACGGACTAACTTGTAGGTTTTAATGGGCGGAGCTAAGTCGGGTCGTTATTACGTAGATCGGCCTTTCATCTCAACGTCCCATGCTAAGCGATATAAAAACACTGAGCGCTGTAGCATCTTCTAGTTAGCTATGCCCTCGGCAGCAAATGTATCTTCCCTGCATGTCAGGGACAGCTCGGTCTGTTTGTTCAAATTCCGCAAGGATGAAGAGATGAAGAACAGGTGGATGAGCTTTGTGAAGCGGTACCACGATGGATAGCTGGTGTTCACTAATATCACCCGCCTCTGCAGTGCCCACTTTTCCCCGAAGGTTTTGTCAACTTTCACCAGAGACTAATGGGGTTTTTGGTTAATGGTCCCGAAACGTCTGTCTCTCCCCCCTGACCGTCACCTGCCCGCCTCGGAGACACCTGGCTCCTTCACGGACAGTGGAGAGGGAATATGTGGTGTAAGATTAAAGTTAGCATCCAGCTCCAATCAAATAGAGAACTTTCATCTGTGTGTAAGATAATAATAATAATAATCGGTCATATCAACAGGTTATTTTGGGGGAAGATCTACATTAAATGGCCGCGCTGCAACAGCCGGGGGTTTTTCTAAATCTCCGCTAGTAGCACGGCTATTGTTGATGTTGTAAATGATGCCTTCTGTGTCTAAATAACCAGACAGAGACGGCTTGAAACGGCGCGTCTGCGACCGCCACCGCGCCGGTGTCTGGCTGCCTTTACGCATGTCCCTGACCGCCTTTACGCGTTTCTCTGACCGATTACTGCACATTATTTTACTGCAGTTTAGAGATTATTATACGTGTCAGTATTATCAGTAACAGTATATTTCATTAGCAAGCAAATTAAACTATTATCTGTTTTCACATAGTCTCCTCCAACAACAAGAGAGACAGGGTGCCAGTGAGACAACATACAGAAAGTCACCAGAGAGGACAGACCTCTCTGTGGGCAAGAGGACAGGGGCCACACAATTGTCTTGGAGAACACTAGGCAACAGAAAAACTACAGGTATGTTAAGATATAAAGGTCTTATTTGTTCTTTGTGAATGTCTATGACGTTAAGGCAAACTTTCTAGATATGCACTATATGTACATCGAAGAAAACACTGCTTAAATTATATTCTTCAAAGGTTTGAATGAGTACAACACATAGGAAGAAATTATCTGTAATATTCATCATGTTGAGTCTGTCACAGTTATTTTATGAGCACCATGCTGACGTTACTGCTGTGGTAAAAACCTAAAAAAAATTGTGACTGAATAAATACAGTATTTTACACATTTTCATGCAAGAGAGAAGACCATACCAAAATCTTGCAACATTGATGGTCAAAGTGCTGCTAAAAATGTTAAGATTTATTTTCTAACTTCATAGCTGCAACTCTGTATACAGTGCACACAAACAATTGTATTGTTATTTGCACATGTATTCTCCAGGTTTTCAAGCTACAGTGGCCAACAGGAGCGTTGCTGTGGGAAGCACAGCATCCCAAGTTCTTCCACTCTTCTCATCTACTCCACTCAAGTGGAAAACTGCATCACCTGACAGCCCACCTACAAAACGCCCTCTCTTGGAGTTTCCGTTACAACAGTTCCAACTTTGCAGATCCTAAAGACACCACCTACCTCCCCAGTATTTCTGAACTTGTTGACACCATCACTGAACAGTTAGTTCACTTTGTTTGTTATAGAACTAATGGGTTAATTTATTCCTCGTCATTTTTTAATTTGCCTGTCATGACTGAAATTTCAGGTGCAGGACATGTTGAAGTACTTGGTGTATGAGGACTGCCTCCTGCAGCTTTTTAAAATCTGCCCCACCTGCTCCAGACTCTGTGAAGCTGACACGTTTGTTAAAGGAACATTCCTCTCTGTAACCCAGAAGTGCCTCTACACGAGTGTCTCTTCCTCAAGACTCCACAGCCCTGATAACACCTGCTGAGAGTGAGAGGAGGGGAGAGGACACCAACTAGAGAACCCAGAACTATGAGGATGGGAGGAAGCCAAGTTAGTAACAAACATGTGTGGGAATGGATTTGTACAGAAAGAGAGGGAATGGAGGAATGTATTCAAAGTTTATTAAATAAATCAAACAACTTTATATAAAACACATGTCCAAACATAACAATACATTAACTTGGAAATAATTTAAATCTTCATCAGGGTACTCCTGGTGGATACGGACAACAACGCAGGAAGGTATCACTACCCGGTTGTACTTTCCCAGGTATCCCCAGCACCAGGAAATGAAGGATGCCAGGTAGCGAGCATGCCTACAATGACAAACGTAAATAAGTAATGTGATTATATATTCATCAAGATTTATTTTGGGTGAAGTGGTCTTATGGTCTTCTTTTCTCATTTTGTCTGTCTTATACAGCACATCATGATCCCTAGAAGATGAAAGATGGATCAACCTGCAGCATGCCCGAAATCTATTTGGCTGTATGGACTGGCCATCTGTTTTTTTTCTTTGTTTGCTTTTTTTCTGATTTATTTGGCCTTGGTGGATGACTGCTCTCTACTGAGTATATTCTCTAGTCATTTTTGGATGTTCACTAACTTGTGTTTGTACTGTCTAGAACTTTAGTGAATGTAAAACATTATTTTGGACATGTTTACAGCCTGGTTCAAAAAACGAGATATATCTGATGAGTTGACGGCCCCTTCTCCTCACACTGTGTGTGTGTGTGTGTGTGTGTGTGTGTGTGTGTGGGGGGGGGGGGGGTTCAGTTCAACTGCAGGTCAGGAGGCTAGCAGCTTGATCCGTCTGATTTCTCCTCTTTTTTACTTCGTTTGGAGAGTTTGTTTAACACATATCTGACAACATACATGGCTTGCTGTGCGGTTAACAGACCATCCAAGAAGTTGATGCTTCAGTTTTTTTTTGGAAAGTGATATAGTAGTGTTATATTTACTGCATACTCATGTGTCTGTATTTATATTTACGGACCTAGCTTGTTTAGCGTTAGCTTGTAAACCAGTCGGCTAACTGTACTCAGTGTAGCTCATTATTTACGGTCAATGGTTTAGCCGATCAAGACTCCCATTCATGCCAAAGAAGCTAATGGAAACATAGCCAGCCAGCACTATTAAACTGGGGGAAAATGTAATTCTGAAGTGTTAGAAATTTTAGTTAAGATGTTGTAAGACAGAGTTTGTGTGATGTTAGAAGGTAAAGGTTCACCTCGGTGGTTAACCGCGGACTGTAAATATGGTTATCTGACATTATGATGAATGTTCCACGTAAATGTCGACATTAAAAGACAAACTTTGTGTATAAAGGTCAACATTAATCAGACGATACCTGCTGGTTAAACATGTTATAGAGGATGATATTAACGTTACATGGTTGACGTTCATTTCGACGGCACACAAACTCAAACTTCAACATTTTCTCTCATTATTATTATCATAACATAAACAGGTGATAACAAGTACAAAACTAAAGATGGTGACAGACAGAGATCAGCTATATGTTGAAGCTTGAACAGAAAAATTAGATTTGTGCAAACGGTTACCAAATTCAATTTTTTTGTCTCTTTGTATGAGCTCAGGGAAAATTAACATGGTTATTAATATAGTTCTTAATCGTTACAGATGCTCTTACACAGAATATAGCAGTAGAAATATAAAATCTAAATAACATATGGAATGAAAATAAGATATAAAGCACATAGATATAAAGTACAAGAAATAGTTTGAAGAATACAGGTTATATTTGTTTCATGTTAAGATTAAGTACTATCCACGATAAACTGCTCAATTTTCCCTCCAAAATCTGAGGCAATTTGATGTGGAATATCATTGTGCAAGTGAGTGAGAGAGCTGAAAATAGCATGATTACAATAAGGTTTATCTTCTTAACTTTGAATAGATGTTGATTACTGTACCTTTGTTGTCTGGGTAGTACCCTGTTGAATTTATAAATGTACTCTTACACTCAGATGAATACAAAAAATGCACAAACAAATTGATTTAATGAATAACTGATATTTTCTCTCTTTCTTTGCCATCCTGAAGACCCCGCACTAAAAGTCCATGTTCTCCTGGATCCATGTCACATGCTCGAGCTTCTTCAGAATGACTTTTCAACAGTCGAAGTTCTGGTGAGAGAAGATGGCCAGCAGATAAGACAGCAGTACATCAAGGAGCTCCACAAGCTTCAGGAGGAGGAGGGTTTGCACCTTGGAAGACTGTATTCATGCTGTTCAAATAAAAATATAGTTGCAAGAAAAAGTATGTGAACCCTTTGGAATTTCCTAGTTTTCTGCATAAATTGGCCATAAAATGTGTTCTGATCTTCATCTAAGTCACAACAATAGACAAACACAGTCTGCTTAAACTAATACCACACAAACAATTTTATGTTTTCATGTTTTTGTTGAACACAACATGTAAACATTCACAGCGCAGGGTGGAAAAAGTATGTGAACCCTTGGATTCAATAACTGGTTGACCCTCCTTTGGCAGCAATAACCTCAACCAAACGTTTCCTGTAGTTGCAGATCAGACCTGCACAACGGTCAGGAGGAATTTTGGACCATTCCTCTTTACAAAACTTTTTCAGTTCAGCAATATTCTTGGGATGTCTGGTGTGAATCGCTCTCTTGAGGTCATGCCACAGCATCTCTATCGGGTTGAGGTCAGGACTCTGACTGAGCCACTCCAGAAGGCGTATTTTCTTCTGTTGAAGCCATTCTGTTGTTGATTTACTTCTGTGCTTTGGGTCGTTGTCCTGTTGCATCACCCATCTTCTGTTGAGCTTCAATTGGTGGACAGATGGACAGATGCAAAATGTCTTGGTAAACTTGGGAATTCATTTTTCCGTCGATGATAGCAATCTGCCCAGGCCCTGATGCAGCAAAGCAGCCCCAAACCATGATGTCCCCTCCACCATACTGCACAGTTGGGATGAGGTTTTGATGTTGGTGTGCTGTGCCTTTTTTTCTCCACACACAGTGTTGTGTGTTCCTTCCAAACAACTCAACTTTGGTTTCATCTGTCCACAGGCTGTTTTGCCAGTAGTGCTGTGAAACATCCAGGTGCTCTTTTGCAAACTTCAAACGTGCAGCAATGTTTTTTTAGACAGCAGTGGCTTTCTCCGTGGTGTCCTCCCATAAACTCTATTCTTGTTTAGTGTTTTACGTATAGTAGATTCGTCAACAGAGATCTTAGCATGTGCCAGAGATTTGTGTAAGTCTTTAGCTGACACTCTCGGATTCTTCTTCACCTCATTGAGCATTCTGCGCTGTGCTCTTGCAGTCATCTTTACAGGGCGGACTTCTAGGGAGAATAGCAACAGTGCTGAACTTTCTCCATTTATAGACAATTTGTCTTATCGTGGCCTGATGAACATCAAAGCTTTTAGAGATTATTTTATAAGCCTTTCCAGCTTTATGCAAGTCAACAGGTCTTCTGAGAGCTCTTTCATGCAAGGCATGGTTCACATCAGGCAATGCTTCTTGAGAGTAGCAAACTCAAAACTGAAGTGTGTTTTTTATAGGGCAGGGCAGCTTTAACCAACACCTCCAATCTCGTCTCATCGATTGGACTCCAGGTTGGCTGGCTCCTGACTTCAATTAGCTCTTGGAGAAGTCATTAGCTTAGGGGTTCACATAATTTTTCCACCCTGCACTGTACATGTTGTGTTCAACAAAAACATGAAAACATATAATTATTTGTGTGGTATTAGTTTAAGCAGACTGTGTTTGTCTATTGTTGAGACTTAGATGAAGATCAGAACACATTGTATGGCCAACTTATGCAGAAAACAAAGAAATTCCAAAGGGTTCACATACTTTTTCTTGCAACTGTAGATCTCCTCCAAACAACTTGCAATCAAACCATTTTCTTCCCATTTTAAAACCCTTTGTCCAGTTTAGATGGGAGAAGTTGATATTATGTGAAATTGATCTGGGAAAACTACATTTCTAAATCATTTTAACTGTGTTTTTATTCACAAGTTATTGATCTTATTTACTCTCGATGTATCTTGATTTAAGAATGGGGCTTATTAAGGGCATATTTTTGCAATGACTCTGTTCCATCCCATTTTCAGAAATGAACTGAATTAGTATTTGGTAAAAAAAAATGTCAATAGAAGACAAAGTTGTGTAAAAGTAGACTTCCTTCCCTTAGCTATTGAGTTGAGCAATAATGCACAATTTAAGTCTTGTCATTTCAAATCTAAAGTGTATACTCATAAGTAGAGACAAAGGAGTGCATTTATATAGAAATATTTATTTAATCTGAAAAACTACACTCAAAAAAGTCTGTTTTTACAGCAGAGATGTACCTGGTACAAAAAAACAAATAGATGTGATTAGCTCATGTCTCTATCGACACAGACTGTACGGGGGTGAATGTTTTGATGACTCATCAGTTTTGATTTGATGAAGGATAAGAGTTATTCACAATAAGGCGTGTAGCTGACATGATCGACAGGCGGGCGCGGTGTAACGGTTTGTCGGGACGCTTAAAACCCGCCTCAGCTCCAGCTCTCAGCCTGTCGTTAGGTTGAATGAAGGTAAGGGTGAGACAGCATTTCAAGCATGGAGACTGCCATCGATGCAGGAACATGTGGGTGACATCACTCAGGCCATCCGGGGGAGACCTCCCTCGCAGCGAGTTATTGAAGAAGGGAAACAACCGAAATCCACCCCAGAAGAACCAACAAATGCTGATGTTGTTGAGGCCCAGGTTTCTTCCTCTGTCTCTGCAGCTCTCTGGGCACCTTGACGGACAAGTCATCAATAATCCACACTGTGTCTATAGGAGAAATACAAAGGTGTTTAATTAATGCCTCAGACAAGACAAAATGTACAGTTAACTACATGTGACAGCTCAGGCTGTTTTTGGTTATTAGCCACATCTGCAGGAATAATATTGAACAAGGTAGCTGCAACTCATAATAATAGATGCCAGTCTTAAAGACATTTTTTTCTAATACTTACAGTTTTTGGTGTGAAGCTGACACCTGGCTTTCGTCACTGTCCACAGACTCCATGACTTCACGGGGTTCTATAGAAAAAAAAATATCTTATGATAAATACTAAATAATTATTTTTCAATTGTCATGTTCACCGTCATCGCTGTTGACATCAGTAAATATAAGACACAGACATTCCTCTTTTTGTCAGAACAGTAACATGAACTGCATGCATTGTAATATTGATTTATTCTGGATGTCTCACATATTTATTTACAGTCTACGGTCTGACAGTAGTTTTATCAACAACAACGAAAAGAAAAAAGACACCAAAGCTCTTGTCTTTTATCGTGTCAGATAATGTAAGTTACCATTTGCAGTAATATGCCTTGAACAACTTTCAACAATCTTTAACCCGTAGGCGAACTATGAACGTTATGCTGATGTTGTAAAACGATCAAAGTGAGTTTAACTTTTATTGCAGCCTATGCTCAGTTTGCATTCATTATTTATCCACTTTGAGTGTTCTTGCAGCCGTAAGCAATATCATAAATAACGTTAAACTTTCCTTCAGACACAGATGCTGAAACCCTTGCCTTGATTAAGGTTCTTGAAATATTATGCAAAGCCATATAATCAGATTATAATCACCATAAAAAACATTACCCTGTCTTTAAGGTAAAAAGGGATCAGAGACATTTTGAGCCAGATGATGTTTTATTCAACATATTTCATTCAATTCAGAATGTTTTGTGAATTTCTTCAGTTGTACATTCTTGTCTTGCATAAATGTAACAATTAATTTCATACTTATGTTGATGTTGATTTCTGAGTGGACAGGAAGGTGATGGTTTCACTTTTGTTACTCGTAGCCTGGTAGTCTATATTGCTTTTATTTCAATCCCAACCTTGTGGTAATTAGGATTATTTCACCGGTAAGAAGGCACAGGGGAAAGTTTTTTAGATGTGTTTTTTGTAGTCCATTTTCGGAACATTGTAGTTTCAACACGGCGGACCCACGTCATTAACCTCTGCCGGCCCGTCGCATTTAATGACGTCGGATTGTCAGAGCTACGAGATCGCCTTTCCCTAAGTCCTTTACAAATTCTCCTAACATCTTTCCTTAACCTCATGACGTTTTCCCCGGGGTTAAGGTGAAGTGGATAGTGAAAGGAGATAGGATGACCCTAGGGCACATGGTTACCTTGCTCATCAGGAGCTATTGACTGCACCTGTGACGTTCTACCTCAGCTGATGACAATCAGCCGGGCTGGGAGGATATATAGGGGGGGGGGGGGGGGGGGTGAAAGGTCGGTTGTGTGTATCCAGAGAGTCAACACCATCAGTTGGCGTGCTGTGCTTTTGTGTGTGTTGAAAATATTTTTATTTTCTTGGCCATTTTGTGACTCTTCCATTACCCCTCTGTTCTTTGACTCCCACTTATCTTTTGTTTTGGACTCCAATTTTATCTTTGTCTATCATTATGATAGAATTAGTGAGTGGTTTGAAAGGCTATGTTCTTCTTCCACCTTATAGGAAACTAAGGCCCACTTACGTGGAACCTGTTTGTATAAAGTGCAGTGTTTGGTTAGTTCCCCAACTTGTGACTCTGCTATTCAGATTTTTCTTTACCGGGGGATTTTAACGGGTATTTCTTGTCTTCCATAAATTATTACTTTTCTGCACAAACGTATATAAGATTAATTTACTTTTGATCTTGAGAGGTTCAATATTGGAATAATCAGTTATCTTCTGAAGAAGTCAAAACTACACAGGCCTACAGCATTTGGTCGCATAGACATTCTTTTGGTGTATCAGGTGTAGCCAGATAAGGGATAAAAGACATGAGGCCAATACCTTTTGTTTTCCTGTGTTGCTTATAGTTTATAAATGGAGTTGGAACTGAGAGATAAGTCAACAACCCGATTGTTCGAATCACAATCTCCTTACTATTGTGTAGACACTCCTCTCATCAGGTTAGGGACATGGGTTTCACTAGACATCTGACGGTGTGCTGTTGTACCTGGCACTGAGACGTTAGCAGCAGCTCCTTAGCTTTAAGTTGTGAGGTGGTCCCTACGTGGATCAGGCCTGGTTGTCCAGAACATTTCATAGATGCTTGATTGTATTGAGATCTGGGGAATTTGGAACCCAAGTCAACACCTTGAACTCAATGTTGTTTTCCTCCAAGCCTCCTTCTTTCATTGCTTAGTGGTCCATGTCTAATGCAGGCCCTTTTGTTGGTGAGGAGGGGTCAGCATGGACTCTCTAACTGGGCTGAATCTATGCAGCCCTATATAATCAAACTGGGATGCACTTTGTGTTTGAACACCTTTCTATCAGAACCAGCATAACATTTTCATCAGTTGCTAGTTCACTGGTTTTCCTTCCTTTGACCACATTTGGTACTGACTGACCTCTCCAGACCACAAGAGCTGCAGCTTTGGTATGCAGCTGCAGATACTCTTACCAAGTCATGCAGCCATCACAATTTGGTCATTCTCAAAGCATTCACATCCGTACCCTTGCACATTTTTCCTGCTTCCAACACAACAGGAGAAAATGTTCACTTATTATTATTCACTACACCTGTCAGTGGTCATATTATTAATGCTGAGCAGTCTTTATATGTAGTCGTTGATTGATAAATTTAAGCTGAACTGTCATCAGATGAAAACTGAAAACCTGCAAAACACCCACAGTACTGCTTGTACCACTAACAAAACACAGCACCTGATGTTTTTCTCTCGTCTACAAAATCTGCATTTGTATGCAGAATCAGCAAATAGAGATTAAGAGGTGTTTAACTTTCATGCCTTCAGGGGGAAGATTAAAAGCTGCTGAAAGATCGTATTGCTAAAGTTTTAAACTGTGTGTTCTTCTTCCTAATCCTTTAAGGTCAGCACTTTGTAAATAAATGTCTGGTTTTGGGAGTCTGAGAAACGTCTATCTTGTCTGCCTTGTGTTGTATTCAAATGTTGTAATCTGTTAATATTCTTGAACATTTTCAAAATATTAACCCATTATAATAATAATTTCAATTTTTATAATAAGCCAATACAAGCACAAAAGGTAACTGTAGCTATGAAATGTAGGACATTGAAACAGTTCATCTGTAATGTCTTGAAGAAGAAATAAAGTAAAAGAGAAATACTCAATAAGAACCTCAGAATCTTACATAAGCCTTTTCAAGGTGAGTGCAGGGACCTTAACAGTAAATAGACTGGTGATAGTTAGTATACCTTTTGTCAGAAAATCCTTTAAAGAGAACAAAATATGAAAAGTTTGTCTGTGTATCCACGGCCTGGCATGCTGCATCGTATTCCTCTGTGCAACATAGGTCTTTATTTAGGACCATTAGTAACTCATAATTGAGCCACACTGTTGCACTGGGTGTGATGCGTCTCCATTATCATCAACCTTATACTTCATTTTAAGTCGTTTTTGTAAACAAACTGAAGTAAATTCAAAACAAAAAAATATATATGAACACAGCTGAAAAATAGTCCAAGTTTATTTCATGATGACAGGGGGGAGAAAGTTCAAACAGGCCTGTTGTTGGAATGGTGATTTCAGATGCTGTCTGTCAATTTGTGCAAGTAAAAAATGTGGAATCAGCCTGTGGCTCTGCTCACACTGTAAGTTGTACGACCAAAATATCAAACATGCCAGAAGTTCATACAGCAGCTGATAAGGCTGTGATCGGCAATTGTGCCTAAATGTACACTGCATGAGTATTGACCGTGCGACTTCAAATGGAGTCATACGACTCAAAACTCATCGAATCTAAATGAGCCTGAAATCGCGCAGTGTACACACAGGGCTTTATTAGGTCATTATGTCTCCAGTCAGAACCAATGAGATTGGACTGAGAACCACAGACATTGATGTTGTTGAGAGATGGATTGGACACTGTTGTTTCTGGTGTTCGCATGAGATTTCTCAATTCAAACAAAGATATACAATTAAAACACACACACACACACACACACACACAGCTGCTGCTGCTACATCTGTGATTTATTTCCAACGGAGAACACTTGCCAACATCCTCTCTTTCTTCCCAGTTTTGTTATTATGACTTTTTTAAAGTGCAGTATAAGTGAATGTAGCCTACTTACACTGGGGAAAATACTCCAGAACAGCTCTATTACTTCTTATTAATTCACCAGTAATCTGATGTATTTATTATTTATATCATAACCATTCATTTCTTCCCTTGAAATCATTGCTTACACAGCTCTATGGCTTGGCTACATGTCTTTAACAGCAGAAAGGGCCCTTTTACTCTTCTTTTGATGTTTGTCCTGCTCATTCGGTTCAATACAGCTATAGACCCCTCAGGCTTTGAATCCCACAGAGAAATGTCTCCTCTGGGAAATCAGCCGTATGCAGCAATTTCCACTGGATAAATGACATACGCTCCATCAATTCAGCATGCTGGTGTAGATCGGCCAAGACACGTTCATTGGCTATCACAACTGAGTTCATGACAACAAAGAGTATTTGACATTAATATTCATTCAATGTAGACCTTGCTCTGTACAGTTCAAGACAAAAGGAAAGGAGTTCAAAAGATCAGAGCTGGGAAGGGACAAGAACGGGAAACCTGTTGCAAATACATTTATGAAACAAGGAAACATGAAATAGATAACGGAGCCTTTTCTGTGAAATATCAGCTAACTCAATTCACGGTTCTTACTAATTGGAGTTGATTAGAGCTGTTGACCAATTTGGCCCCACAGCCTGTGATCATTTAGGTAAACATGAAATGGTTAATTTTGACAGCAGCTCAGGGTTTTATTGCGTTTTTCTTTATGTTGCATTTGTTGATTATTCACATTTATTGTCAGTTTGATTACCAACATTAACCTGCAGCTCAACACTTGTTTGCACATGTAGTCCAGACACTGTTCAACTGGCCTCTGGAAGCAGTAGTTCAGAGTGAAGTTACAATAAATGTAGAGGACCATATCTCCTTTTGCGTCTCAGTGAGTGACTTTTTTGCTTTTAATCACAAGTCCTTTGCAAATAACAATTTTTTTTTTTTTTTTGAAGGAAACAAAATGCCCTCTGTTTGACAAAACAGGGAAATGTAACGTTTCTCAATGTGTCGATACTATATGCAATATCTGCAAAGCACTATTAGACGTAAAAACTGAGGATTATGCCTTTACAGGGTTTAAGTATTTCCTTCTCTTTCCTTAATAACATGAATTATGACATCTCAATAATGTGCATCTCCTCAACATAGTGCTCGTCAGGCTGAAACAGGAGAATGACAATCAGTTTTTTGAATGTCGGAAAGGATAAGAATAGAGTTCCTTTATTGCTAAAGAACAACCATCTGCAGTCAATTCTAACAAACCCTCTGCTGTCATTGTCTCCTCTTCAATTAACACATGGTGGTAAGTATTTGAGAATGTACCATCCTGACAATGGCTGAATCAGACAAAGTAACAGAGCAGGCAGGGGGATGCATGCAGCTCTACCAAGAACGGCAACAAATCACCAATACCGCATTCATTGTGTAGTGCTAGTTATCACAAATTTCTTTTTTTCTTCTTAGTCAGGTTTATCAGGGACTTGTTTAAAGCATTAGCGCTTCGAGTGTGACTCTGTGCTGGTGCCACACAGTCAAACAAAGAACATGATCAATAGCCACTTGCTCGGCTACTCTCAAGCTGTCATAAAGAGAGGAATATGTTTATTTTGTATTGCCAGGTGCTTTGAACAATAAGCTTTTCAGCTCAGGTAACAGGTGAAGCGTGGGAATGATTTATACACATTAAGTGCTGAAGACTGAGAAAGATTTGTGAGTAAAATATTGGTTTTAAATCCAGCTTGTTCAGTGGTGTAGACCATCTGATGTGCTGCCACATTGGTTCAATCTTTATTTAATTCTTGAGGAATCATTGAGGGCATGCTCTCGTTTTCAAATATGTTGCCATTTAAAACTGTCACATTGTCACTCATCTCCTTGAGGCTCTTGGAGTCATTTGTCAACCAATTTAGAATTAAAGTCAACTAAAACCAGTAACCTTACATAAACTGAACCAAGAAAATAAGTCTGTTAATTTATTAGCTGCATAAGCGAAGCTGATATGAGCTTTCTAATATTTAGATACGTAAAACACAGGCCTTTTCTTTTTAAGAGTCACAAGAGGGCACATTGGAAGATGGAAAACAAGATCTTGTTTGGGTTTTATTGTTATTATTAAATTATCAGGGTTATAAAAACCTGGAGAGGCTGGCAGTGCGCTTCTTATGTAGACCAGCAGTGATATGCTGTGAACAGGGCTCACGTGAATATCAAAAAGCAAGTGAAATTGCAGGAGAAAGAAGCAACTCAATACACCAACAGGCGGAGCTAGTGTGTTATGGGGACCATTAGTAGTAGTGAGGAAGAGTTCCAAACAGTGACCTGTTCTGTGGTGATCATTTGTCTTGTCTTGTGGTCGAAATGCGATGGACAATGTTTGCTAATGGGCATAGATGCCTAGAACACTGGGGTTATCTCTGTTAGACAAGGATGCATGCTCTGGGTAAGATAAGAATCGTCTATTTCCACAAAGGTGTGCAAGGGACACATGGTTCTACAAGTTTCCAGACTGAACAGCCTGCTGAAAAACTTGATACTCTCTGTCCGTCAGTCCAGAGATAGAAAAACAAAACTGCCACTTTGGTTTGTTGGAGTGTCGACTGGAGATATTTGTGCTGATGTAGGCGATAATGTGATGAGATGGGATTTGCTAAACCATTTCCAGAACATTGGTGACGGAAAGCAATACTTTGTGGCTGTTTAGGATGTAATTCTTTTCACAATGGAATCACCCATAACCAGTTTGGCCTTAATGGGTAAGGGGCCCTTGAGGTCTGGATCAGAGAAAGTACTGAGCAAACTGTTTATAGCTGGACTGTCAGATAGGGAATACTGATCAGAGCATGCTATTTTTTAGTTCAGTGGCCTAAACCAGAGAGATGTTTGTTTCTTCTTTATTTTGTTGAATTTGGATAAACTTTTCTTCCTGTTTTTGTATTTCTGACAACCTGGAAGCTGAAAAACAAAGCCAATGCAAAGTATAAAACACTGCTGTTTCTTTAATAGTCACTTGAGACTGGCTCTAAAATAATTGTAAACTTTAAAAAGACAACATTTACAGCAAATTTAAAAAAAATATGTGAATGCTGATCCAAAATGATCTCGTTCTGTTGAGCTTTATTTACTATATTGTGAGGGCACCCACTCTTGGTACTCGGTGGCCCTTTCTGAGAAGCCACAGTTTAGTATGGAGTGCGGACTTTTCAGTAGACTGAAGCCTTGTGGTCATTCAGTAGGCTTTTTTCGAATACTAACTTTTGTGTAGTATGGTTCGGATGCATCCTTTCGGGAAATTAATTGTTTTAATATCCATAATGCTGTGCGAAATTAAATGTAAAACGTCACTTCACGTGCGTCTCCAAATCAAACGAGGATGAAAAAATGAAGGAAAAAAAATGGGGGCAGATGCGGCCGGTTCGGGTTACACAATGTCAAGTTGTTGTTGAACTGTTTACATGCAATATGAAGTTTTGTATTATTTACTGAGTCATCATGCATTTCACATCTGAGTTGGAGTGTCAATAACATGACGCGGGCTAATCAATCAATCAATCAATCAATTTTTATTTGTATAGCGTCAACTCATAACAAGTGTTATCTCGAGACACTTTACAAGAAGCAGGTAAAATACCTTACTCTTTGTCTGTTAATATTACAAAAGAGCAGGTAAAAAGACCTTACTCATTGTTATGTTACTTGTTCTGGCAAGCCGTCAACCGACGATCTTGAGGAGCCTAGGAGAGCTCAAGAGCTCCCAGGAAAGTAGGTGGTTAGTGACTGAGATTTATAGATAGATACATGCAGTAATATGATGTACTGTATATGCACAGAGAGAGAGAGAGAGAGAGGAGCTCAGGGTGCCAGTTCCCCCGGTAGTCTAAGCCTATAGCAGCATAACTAAGAGCTGGTCTACACCAGCACCAGCCCTAACTATACGATTTATCAAAAAGGAAAGTTTTAAGTCTATTCTTAAAAATACAGACTGTGTCTGCCTCCCGGACCCCGGCTGGAAGGCGGTTCCAGAGGAGAGGAGCCCGATAACTGAAGGCTTTACCCCCCCATAGTACACTTGGAGACTGTAGGTACCACCAGCAGGCCTGCACTCCGGGACCGCAACGCTCTCGAGGGACAGTACGGCACTAGTAGCTCCTTAAGATAAGATGGTGCCTGGCCATTTAGAGCTTTGTAGGTGAGAAGAAGGATCTTGAATTCTATTCTAGACTGTATAGGGAGCCAGTGCAGAGAAGCCAGGACAGGAGTGATGTGGTCCCATTTCCTGGTCCTGGTCAGTACACGAGTTGCAGCATTCTGGACCAGTTGAAGAGTCTTTAGAGATTTGCCAGAGCACCCTGACAAAAGAGAGTTACAATAATCCAGTCTGGCAGTAACAAATGCATTAACTAGTTTTTCTGCATCACTTTGCGACAGGATATTCCTGATCTTGGATATATTACGAAGGTGAAAGTAGGCTGTTCTTGAAACTTGACTGATGTGAGAGCTAAAAGACATATCTTGATCAAAAAGAACTCCTAGATTCCTAACAGTGGTGCTAGATGCCAGGCTGATGTCACTAAGGACAGTCAAATCACTAGAAAAAGTCTCTCTGAGGTTCTTTGGGCCTAGCACAATAACTTCAGTCTTGTCTGAGTTAAGTAGCAAAAAATTTCTGGTCATCCAGGTCCTAACGTCCTTAAGGCACGTTTCTAGCTGACATAACTGACTGGTACCATCAGGCTTCATTGATACATAAAGCTGAGTATCATCTGCATAACAATGAAACTGTATGGAGTGTTTCCTCATAATATTTCCCAGAGGAAGCATATATAATGTAAAGAGAATTGGTCCAAGCACTGAACCTTGTGGGATTCCATGGCAAACTTTAGTGTGCATAGAGGACTCATCATTAACATGTACAAACTGAGATCGGTCTGATAAGTAGGATTCAAACCAACTTAAAGCAGTCCCTGTAATTCCAAGCAAATGCTCCAGTCTGTACAACAGGATCCGATGGTCAATGGTGTCAAAAGCAGCACTAAGATCTAACAAGACGAGCACAGACAGAAGTCCCCTGTCTGAGGCTAGAAGTAGATCGTTTGTAACTCTAACTAGTGCAGTCTCAGTGCTATGGTGGACTCTAAATCCTGACTGGAACTCCTCAAATAAACTGTTGTCATGGAGAAAGTCACACAGCTGTTTAGCTACCACCTTCTCCAGGATCTTCGAGAAAAATGGAAGGTTGGATATAGGCCTGTAATTAGCCAGAGTTTCTGAGTCCAGAGTAGGCTTTTTAAGTAGAGGTTTGATTACCGCTACTTTAAATGCCTGGGGTACATAGCCTGCCAGTAAAGACAAATTGATCATATATAATATGGAGTTGCTAACTAAGGGAAAGACTTCCTTAAACAGCTTAGTTGGGATTGGGTCCAAAATACAGGTTGACGGTTTCGACGCAGAAAAAATGGCTCTGAAAGGTCGATTGGAGAAAAACAGTCGAGACTAATATCTGGTCCTGGAACTGTCTCTGCCGTATCAGACGTATCCGCACCAGGTAAGGGCAGGAGGTTAGCAATTTTGTCTCTGATGTCTAGAACTTTGTTGTTGAAAAAGCTCAGGAAGTCATTACTGCTGAGGGCTAGAGGAATACAAACAATGTGTCCCATATATTTCACAGCTGATTTGCAAAAGTCACATTTCTTTGGGTTAAGTTTCAAACCTGCTTGTCTGAATCTTGTAAGAATGTCTGTTAAGTTTTGTAGATGATCCTCAAAGTCACGTCCCATACAGATGACGTCATCAAGATAGATGACAGTGTAGACCTCTTAAAACAAGCTCCATAAGTCTCTGAAAAGTTGGTGGTGAATTTTTCAGTCCCATGGGCATTACTTTGAATTGGTAGAGACCATCACCTGTAGTAAATGCTGTTTTAGGTCTGTCTGCAGGATCCATTTCAACTTGCCAGTATCCACTTGACATGTCCATGGTGGAGAAAAACTGAGAGCCAGACAGTGTGTCCAAACTGTCATCAACTCTGGGGAGAGGATGTGCATCTGTGATGGTGACTGAATTTAGTTTCCTGAAATCGACACAAAATCTGTAAGTGCCATCTTTCTTTTTCACCATGACAACTGGGCTGGCCCAGGGGCTTGTGCTGTCCTCAATTAGATCCTGAGCTTTGAGCTCCTCCACCTGATGACGGATTTCTGCTTTCATGGAAGGTGAAGTGCGGTAGGCTCTTTGTGAAATGGGTGTGTCACAGTTTGTTGTAATTTTATGTGTGACCAGATGTGTCCTACCAAAGTCATGTGTGTGCTGACTGAACACGTCTGAGAATGAGTTCAAAGTGTCTGTGAGTTTCTGTTGTTGTGTACCTGTGAGGTCAGGGTTACAACTGTCAGGCAGTAAAGTCTGTTTGGAAGTCACAGGGATCTGAATGTTAACATTACAAACAGAATTTTCCATCACACTGTACTCGTCATTGCTGTAGCCAGATGTTGCATGAAATGTTCCTATCTGTGTGCCACAGTGCAACATGACTTCCTCACTGGAGGGATTAGCAACTTTAACATAGATAGAGCCTTTGTCAGCTTTTGTCACAGTCCATGCAAAACCTGTAGCTGAGTGATTAGTGAAATGTGGTTCAAACACACCTGCATAGTCATGTGGTATCAGTCCTTTAAGTGGTACATCCAGTTTAGCTGTGATGACCATCTCTGACATGGCTGGCACTGTAACTGTAGAAGAAACTGTGACATCGGTTAGTTTAGGGACATACTGGTGTGGGCTAACCAGCGGCACTTCTTTGTCATCAACCGTGAGAGTAATGTTTCGGGTATTGACAATAATGCCATTAGCAACTAGAAAATCCCAGCCCAAGATTAGTGGTTTAGTACAGTTTCTGACTACTCGTAGAGCATGAGTCATCGGTTTATGGGCAATATTTAAATTGACTGAGATTGATCCAACTGAGTCCAGAGGATCACCTGTGACACCAGTGAGAGGTATGTATTGTTTTGCAATAGGCTTTTTGTGAAGAGCAGGTGTAGACATTATAAAATCTTCACTGATGACTGAAATGTCTGCTCCAGTGTCAACAAAAGCATGTACAACAGTGTCCTCAATTACAACTGACACATATCGTTTTGACACATCTACGTTAGATAAACTGTCTCTAGTGAAGTCAGTAGATGTAGCTGTATTGTCCTGTTGGGTCTGAGTAAAGTCAGTAGCTGGCAATTGACCCTCATTGTCAACTACTTGTAGTTTACCTTGTTTGAGCTGTTGTGAGGAGAACTAAACCTCACGTGGCCAGGACTTGGAGAGCGTTGAGAAGAATGTCTATCTCTATGGTGATCAGGAGAGCGACCACGCTGTGGGTAGTCTCTGTGTGATGGGCTGTAGCCACGTGCATGGCGGTCATATGATCCAGAACGAGTGTGAGTGTCCCGTTTGTCGTAACGGTCCCTTTCATACCTTGGAGATCTGTAGGAGCTATCACGAGCTGTGTAACGATCGTAGGAGCTGTCCCTGTAGCGATCTCTGTCTGAGGAATAGTATCGGCTGCGGCCTCGCTCACCATCAGGAGTGGGGCTCCTCTGATGAGATCTGAAGTCTGATGAGGGATGTGTGTCTTTTCTCCGGCGTTGCACCTCGAGCTGTAGTTGTTCAACTCTTTCTGTCAGCGTCTCCAGTGTTTTCTGCATCTTTCTGAGATCATCTGAGGTGGCAGAATTAACACTGAGAGAAGTAGAAGATGCAGGAAGGTGAGAGGGGACATTAGGAGGGACACCAGGTGATATAGGGGCCTGAGAAAAAACTTGTAGAGTGTTAGTAGATGAAAACACCCTACTAGCCTGATGTGCAGTCTCAATCTGTATGGCATATTTAAGAGCAGCATCCAGTGTTGTCAGACCTTGTTCATGACAACGCAGCTGAAGGTAAGGCTCAATTCCAGCAATGAAGCGTCTGAATTTTTCTCCATCTTTTGCATTTTGTCCATATGTGGGAAAAGCTTCCTCAACTAGACGACTTACTTCAGCGGCAAACACAGGAAGGGCCTCCCCTGGTAGGCGAGTGCGTGCATTAATATAACTCTGAAATGTTGAGAGATAGGCAGTTTGTCCAAACACAGTCTTTAGTTTTTCTTTTACAGCATCATAGTCGGATTTTATTGCAGCAGAGAGGCTATCCCAGTAACTAAAAGCTGCACCACCCAGGCACGTGGGCAGTATTTTAGCCATACTGTCTTCATCGTAGTTAGGAGTAGCCTCAACAGCCACTTCAAATCGTCTGCACCATTTTGAAAAATCTTCTTTTCCATCTCCCATGAATATTGTGTTACGATATTGTGGTATAACATGTGTAGAACGAGGAGGAAAGGGCAGTTCGTTCCAAAAGTTATCACTGGTCATGTTTAATCAGCATTACAGTGGTCTTCAATTTCGGTTTCAATGTTCACAATGGGCACAATAGTTCAGTCTTTGCTTTTCTTTCTTAGCTCAAGTAAGCTAGGCACATCCACTTTGAAGTTGTAGCATCGAGAGTTAACATGTGAACAACTTTACCATGCAATGTCCCACGCAGTCAAGTTCACACACAGTATCCTCACTGAAGTAATGAAAATCCACGGAGAGGGCAGAAAAAGTTGTATTCACCTCGTCAGTCTCTGTACTTGCTTGTAATGTCCTTTCTTCGTTACTTCGGCAAAGAGAAAAAAAAAATCAGATAAAGTCCGTTGTTTTCCACCAGTTGACCAGTCACTAGCTTAGCGTTAGCTTGTTCCAGCATGAGCAGGTCGCGGTGAAGAAAAAAAAACAATGCTGCGTCGGAGCAGAGCACATGTAGCTAGCTTGTTAATCCCCGGCAAAACGTTACTGCAAACAAATTGCAGTCCACAAACCCGCTGCCACCAGTGTAACGGCGCTTCTTGGATGATGTTGATTATCCTCAGTTGTCTTGCCGTTAACTATAACACTAAACATACTTAATTAAAGATATATCTTCGGGTGTGGGTAAGTAAAAGCACGGGGACAACTTCTGCTGTGCGTCTCATACTTTTTAATGTCCGTCCATAACAGAGCATGACATATCAAGACTCCACAACAACAACAGCGACACCTTACTTGTCTTAAAGCAATATCACTCCTCCAACCGTAACCATGGGTAACCTTAAAGGCACAGTGCATCATATCAAACAGATACTCTTGTAAAGTACAAATTGTAAATATAAATGAAATTAGCATTAAATCAAATAATGTATATTATCTCTACCTGAGAAAAGTAAAGATCTATAAAATAAAACTTCACAAAAATAAATCTCATCTCCATCTTACACAAGGCTCAATGGAGCCATGACTCTCTGTCAGCCTGGCTACAGTGCTGAAAAGGTATCTAGGATTGCCTTTGTTTTCCTCGATTAGAGAGGAGTAGTAGGCAGCTCGGGTGTGATGTAGAGCCTTCATATATCTTCTATGACTATCCTGCCAGAAAAAACGAGATTCTACCGTTTTGGTCGAGCGCCATATTCTTTCAAAATTCCGCGACGATTGTTTCAGAGTACGGGTTTCTGAGTTGAAACATGGAGCCACTCTCCGCCGCTTGACAACCTTCTGTTTCAGGGGAGCAATGGAATCCAGAGTAACTCTCAGCGAATCCACTGCACTATCAACAAACTGATCTAGCTGAGAGGGACTAAAGCTATCATAAGAGTTTCCAACTGGGTTCAAACACGGTACTGAATCAAAAACAGCTGAAATAGCTTCCTTAAATCTAGCCACAGCACTATCCGACAAACTTCTAGACAGCACACCTCTTCCAGGCAGAGGTAATTCTGGTAGGACAAAATCGAATGTAATAAAAAAATGGTCTGATAGAAGAGGATTTTCTAGGAAACCTGTAAGGTTATGGATTTCAATTCCATAAGCTAAAACAAGATCCAGGGTGTGGTTAAAACGATGAGTAGGTTCGTTTACACCCTGGGTGAAACCAATAGAGTCTAATAGTGACATGAAAGCTGTGCTCAGGCTATCATTTTCAACATCCACATGGATATTGAAGTCACCTACAACAATTATTCTATCACTGCTAAGGACTAAGTCTGATGCAAATTCAGATAGAAACTCAGAATATGGACCAGGAGGGCGGTAAACTACAGCAACTAGAACTGGCTGAAAGGTTCTTGAGACTGGATGTGGAAGACTAAGAACAAGGCTTTCAAAAGAAGAAAAATTCAGCTTTGGTCGAGGGTTAACTAAAAGACTGGAATTAAAAATAGCTGCTACTCCACCACCTCGTCCGGTGTCTCGAGGTATACGAGTACAAAAATGACTGGGAGGAGTGGATTCATTTAAACTAACATATTCATCTCGACACAGCCAGGTTTCAGTCAAAAAAAGTAAATCAATGTGCTGATCTGATATCAGATCATTCACTAAAAGAGACTTGGATGCTAAGGACCTAATGTCCACAGTGAATCCTCCGATCTTGTAGCAAAATCGTATTCGTAGTTTTGATTCTAATGAGATTTTGACGATCCACGCCGTTTGGATGACTTATAAAAACGGGTCTGGGCCGGGGGACAGACACAGTACCTATAGTATAACTACAGTTTAATTCAGAATTACAGTTATAGTGACTGGGAGACAGATCTAAGGGAGGCGCAGATAAGTGTGTAAGACTGCAGCTCTGCCTCCTGGTCTGAACTCTGTGTTGTTGTCAAGGTTTTGGACTAATAACCTCTGCTATGTTTCTAGATAATAGAGCTGCACCGTCCAAAGTGGGATGGATGCCGTCTCTAGCTAGCAGACCAGATTTTCCCCAAAAAGACTGCCAGTTATCTATGAAGCCCACATCGTTTGCTGGACACCACCTCGACAGCCAGCGGTTGAGTGATGACATGCGGCTATACATGTCGTCACTGGTCTGATGTGGGAGGGGTCCAGAGAACACTACGGAGTCCGACATCGTCTTAGCAAAAGTAGACACCGACTCCACATTAACCTTAGTGACTTCCGACTGGCGTAGTCGGGAGTCATTTGTGCCGACATGAATTACGATTGTATCAAATCTACCTTTAGTCTTTGTCAGCAACTTTAAATGAGATGCGATGTCGCCCGCTCTGGCCCCGGGTATACACCTAACTATGCCCGCTGACTTCACTAGCTTCACGTTTCGGACTATGGAGTCTCCAATAATCAGAGTTTTATTCTCAGCGGGTGTGTCGCTGAGTGGGGAAAATTTGTTTGAAACGTGAAGTGGTTGGTGGGGAACCGTGTGCTTCGATTTTCGACTATGCTTCCCTCGGACAGTAACCCAGCCACTGCCTCCCGGCTGCTCGGGAGCTACCGGGGGGGAAGCCAAGCTATGTCGGCCCACACCGGCTACAGGTGGCTGGCTAACTACTGCTGCATACGATGACTCTGACTCAATGGTGCGGAGCCGTCTCTCTAACTCAGACACCCTCGCCTCCAAAGCTAAAAATAAACTACATTTCTTGCAAGTATCATTATCACTAAAGGAGGACGAGGAATAACTTAACATCTGACACGTAGAGCAAGAGAGAGCAGGAGAGGGAGAGACAGAAAAAGAAGCCATTGTAAAGCTAACTGCTAAGCTAAGCTAAGAGTAGGTACACAGTAACACGGTACAGAGGAGAACAGAACAAGAAATTATGCAATACGCTCACCGTAGTACGCTGCTCTGCTCAGGTGCTGCTTGTTGCTCTGCTCAGGTGCTGCTCGTTGCTACTAATGCAGATATGACCATGAGGGCTAACGTGTCTAATGACGCCAAACCCACACTGAATGAATCTTACTAAGTAGGAACAAATATCTGCCTTCTGTGGGCGCCTACTGAACACTAGGTCCTAACAGTATACAGCACAGAGAGAAGGGATTGTGTACTGTCAGATTATATAGGTACTTTGCAATTCGGAAGCACCCACTGAGGTTTATGAGGGAATGAACTCAATGCAGAGTCAGGTGTGTGTGTGTGTGTGTGTGGCTGATTGGCCTTGATTAAGACCAGGTGTGGGGAGCTTTACTCTAGGGTTCCAGTGCTCTGTTCTGACTCATTGACTCACCATCAGTGATAGTGAGAGGTTCTTCGAGTGATTGCGCTTGCTGTATAGGGTAGTGTGAATCAATTGAAGCACCACTTGAAACTGTCTTTAAGCCTTATTTACATTTTTTAGTGTCTTATAGTGTTGGCACTGGGTTGTTGTTTTCTGCCCCAGCCTTATGAGTTTCAGCACTGCAACCATTAGTTACTATTTAGTTGAGGATTGTTCCCTTGGTCTCCCTGAGATACTTCAGTGTCTAGTCAGCTGCTTGCTGGTTATGGTTTACTTTCCCCTTTCAAAGTTTAAGATGAAGGGAGCTTGATTTTGTTTTCCCAAGTTATAATTCTGTTACTTCCACTTTTCCTAAGGAGTACTTGACATTTCAGTGGTTATACCTCTTTGGTAACTTTCAGACACCCCTCCTGGCCTGCAGTTTTGTCCCACTCCCATTCTCCCTGACACCAAATGATGACAATATTAAGAGAGGTTGTATATTTATTATAAACCATCCATTTAAATTACATTGAGGCTACCAGCTGTCTGCCAGGCATTTCCTCAGCTAATTTTTCACACTTAATATCTTTGGTATTTATTCTTGAGTTGAAATGTGGTCACTTATGGTTTTGAACAAAAAATGGCCACTGCCGAAATTGTAAACTAAAGACTTCAAAGCTGTTGTCAACAAACCAACAAACCAATGTTCGATTGTATCCTGTCTCATTTAAGAATGTACACTTGTGCACAAAAACCATCTAGCTGCTTGCCCTGTTGTTGTTTGAAATAACATCCCTGCATGGGACGCTAGTCTCTAAGCTTTACAATTACTTGTTGAAAATATATATCAACAACAATGTATAAGGTTGCAATGAGTGGAGGGTTTGCAATCTGCTCTGTACATATCTAGAAACAAATATAATAAATAATAAAAAGGCGACCAAATAAATAAATAAAAAAAAAAATTATTTTAATTAAATGTCAATATTGTCAAAGGCCATATTTTTCAACTGAAATTCAGGATTCTTGTAACGCGTACACAATAGCAGTACCTTTTGAAGACTAGTTGCCAGTTTCTAAGAGTTGTTTTAAGCTAATTAATTAACTGTCGAGGCTTGTCCAGCTAAAAAGGAAAAAAAATCTATAGTGGCAAATTAGAAAAGTGCTTTGAATTTTACAGAAACAATGGATCTATTTTTTCTTCTCTGTAGTTCCCTCATCCTTTTTCTCTGCTGATTGTGCCTCCTCCGCTTTCTCGTCTTCATCTTTGTCTTTTTTCTCATCTTCCTTTTTCACCCCGTCTCCTTCCCTCTCCTCCAATATTTCATCGTCCTTTTTCTCCCCTTCAACGTCTTTATCTTCTTTTTTCCCCTCTTCTTCTTCCTCATCTTCATCCTCCACCTCCTCTCCTGTCAGGTGCTCCAGATCGGCAATGCGATGTCTGAGAGTCGTATCAGTATTCTTGTAATTTCCAAGAATCTTCTTCAGCTTGGTCTGCATTAGCTCCATGGAGTTGTACAATTTGTTAACCTTCTCCTCCAGCTCCTTTGCCTCAGGCATGATGTTAGCCGGGTCCAAGTCAATCAGACCATCTTTCATCAGGATCTGCCGGCCTTTGTCCTCTAGCATCCCTTTGGCATCTGGATACTCTGTCAGTGACTCCATTAGGTCGTCCTTGGACAGACAGAAGAGATCTGAGTATCCAATGCTGCGGATGTTGGCTGTTCGTCGGTTTCCTGCTTTGCTGCCTTTGATGTTAAGGATACTGATCTCACCAAAGTAGCTCCCACTTCCTAGCACAACAAACTGGGTGACACCATCATCAGCAACAACTGCAAGTTTTCCATCTTTGATGATGTACATCTCCCGACCGATGTCGCCCTTTTTGCAGATATAGTCTCCAGGGCTGAATACTTGTGGCCTTAGCTTGAGCACCAGCTCAATCAAAAGACCTGCTTCACAGTCTGCAAAAATACGAACTTTCTTCAGGGTCTCCATGTGGACTTGGATGGCAATCTCAGCCTTCAGTTTGTCTGGAAGGTACCGCAGCACCTCTCTTTCATCCTGTGCCTTTCCGTTATTCCACAAGTAGTCAAACCACTTGATGACTCGCAGCTCCAGTTCCTTGCTGACCTTTCGAACCTATAAAGGAAATGAAAGTACAAGCTTTCAAAATATATGCAACAGATAATTGTGCTCTTACTTGCAAAAAACGTTTTAGCAGGAAATCAAAGGCCCGGATTCCATTTGTCAATATTATACCTCTCATTTATAATTTTACTTTTAAGTGCATTGGTGTTCCTGTCTGTAACATTATGATTATGCTGCAGCACTTTCGCACAATAAAGCAAAAAGAAGGAAGAGATCTTCTGTCTCAATTAGCCTTCCTGTCCAAAAAAGGGGTAAAACATTTGTAGGTAAGCAAGAAGTGGACCACAGTACCACTGTGATTTTACATTTTAATCTCACCACCCTTTTTCTTTAGCTAGAAGAAACTTTAATTGAAAAAGATGGTGGAGCATGTCAGGCATTGTCTATTACACGTTACCACTTCCAATGCCCAGACAGCTGTATCATTTTCCTCCACAGAATCGGATCATTGTTTACAAAATCAACATCATGCTGAACATCATGATGACTTGAAAGTAAATAAGGCCAAATACGGATTGACAAAATATTAACTGAGGTAATAAATCAATTGGGAAGTAGGGTGATTTTTTAAATCTGCTTCTTCAGTGTACAATAAGACATATTTTCCATTAGTGGAGTTGCCTTCTGTTTGTATACAGATAGAATGCATATTAAGGCACTTCCACATTGGCGTCTGCTTTTTAACAAAGAGGAAACATCCACTTTACAGCCTATGATCTACCTGCATGTACTGCTTGATGTTGTCAATCCTGGATTGAAACTGAGCTTGGGCGGCGTTCATATTGGAGATCATGGTGGCAATGTTCCCTACAATGGTGGCAAAGATCAGGACTCCAACTAAAAAATCAATCACATGGAAGAAAAATTCCGAGTCAAGAGCCGGTGGTGGAGTTTCTCCAATGGTTGTCAGGGTCAGTGTGGACCAGTAGAGGCTGAACGCATACTTCCTCATGGGTTGCCCAAACGCGGGCTCCTCAGGATCATCCAAAGCCGGGTAAACCCAGTCGTCAGCACCGAAGCCAATGAATTTAGAGAAGGAGAAGTAGAAGCAAGCATTCCAGTGGATAATAATGAGGATGTACATTATCAGGTTTGAAATACGGAAGATATTAGGGTAGTTGGTTTTAGTCTCTGTCTTTGTGAAGAACTCCATCAGGCGTCCAATTCTGAGCAGCTTGTTGATCCGGATCTCTGGGTAGTCAAGGCCAAAGTACAAATAAAGGATGTCAGTGGGCAGCATGGAGACAGCATCAAGACGAAACTGGAAGCTGGCTATGTAGCGATCCTTAAGCAGCTTCTCATCTTTTACCATCAAGCCTTGCTCGAGGTAACCTGCATTCAAAGACAGGGAAATGTCATAAAGACAACAAGAACAATCTGTTTCATTTGTATGCCTGCATTCTAGTTCCAGAGACATGTTTGAATATAAGTTTTTTTCTATTACTACTGACACTGACAAGTTAAATACGGATTCTCAGGTCTGCGATAGAAAAATAGTTCTACTTTAAAGAACAGATTGTTTCTTAGAATGCTGGTCTGAACACGGATTCTGGCGGACATCTTGTGGTCTTCTCTGGACCAAAAAGGGATAGGGACAAAAACAATGTAGAAAAAGCAAGAAATGTCTTAAAAGAAACAACAACAAAAAAGGAAAGCTAAAGGCTTCGACAGAGAAACAACACAACTGAAGAAGGCACATGAAGAAAGGCGAAATGGAACGTGTGATGGGATTGGACAGTATTTAAAAACTTGTGAATGGAAAAGAAAATGTCAGCAAACCTTGATCAAGACTGGGTTCAATCAGGTGCCACAGTGAGATGATGATTAAAATAGCCCACTATGAGCAGGTTGCTATTGCAGACAAACTTGTTTTGGTTGGGAAAGACCCCTTGGCTTTGAATCAGGGTCCTGCTCACCCTGTCAGGGTTCCATTCAAGTCTACAATTAACTGACTTTACATTGTTTTTGACATAATTACCCCCTTTATTACGTGCAGATGGTTACCATTCAAGTACAGATCAAAGGCAACGTTTTCGAAAGAGCTGGCTGCAACAGGGATAATTCAGTTATCTCAATGAAAAAGACGTTGTTAGAACTGCATTGCAGTGAAACAATAATGCAGTTAAGAGTTTTTGTGTTTCAAATCATTAGTATTGTACACGACGTCCTCTCACTTTGTAATTAGTCTTCATTCTCAGATTCACTGGGATTCATGTTTGTTATAAAATGAAACAAAGTAGAAGGAGAATACCTATACATCCACAAATCTTACACCTTGGTCTTATAATCCAGACACAAACAGGCTTGTTTTGCTTTAATCCTTCTTATCAGTGATGAATTTCCTTGCTCATGTATATGCATTGAAGATAACAGGGGACAAAAATCACAGCTGCTGCTACTTTTTTCTCCACGTAAAAATGCATTTTCAAGTTCAGCGAAGTTAATTTGAGGCTTCAGCAGACGAAATTAGTCAAATGAAGTGGATATCTCCACGAGTTACTCTTTTTTTTTAAAAGTAGAAAATGTCCTCTTATGAGATGGCAATTTCTCACAGGGGAAAATAACACCATGAGAGAATGTGTGCTTACAAGACAAAAGCTCCCAGAAAATGTCCCAGTGGTTTGTATAGCTCAGACTCTTGAGGATTCATGTTTCTTTTGAAGGTTCATTAGAAGGCATTTTTGAGCAGAACAATGTCTGTGTATTTTATTCCCTTCACATACATTGAACTCTCATTAAAGGAAGAATGTGTGACTTTATGATCCAGTAGATGTCACACTTTAGCACCAGTAGTTAACCAAAACAAACTGCTGTTGGGTAAAACAACCACTATTCTGAAACCTCCGCTCTCCTTCAACCGCTCGCGTTCGAAAGAAGGAGTTATCAATTAGAACGCACTATAATTAAGCACTATTAGACGCAAGAGGTGGACAAAATTGTATATTGCTTGAGATGATTGCTTGTGGCCTGCATTGTTGTGTTAGCAGGCTAACGTTAGCACACCTTGGTTAACGCATTGCTTCATATTGCACATAAATTGACACGGAATGACCTTGATCTAAAAACACTTACGTTACATCCAATTAAGCAGTGAGTATGATATTCTTCTTTTTCTCTCGTCCTAGACTAAAACAGCTTCATACTCAAGGCCGCCGCGTCCATGTAAACATGATGTAAACACAGCTCTAACAACAATACAGCTGGCGTCACTCGAGCTTCTCACTCATTGTGGAAAGTCATGACTCAGAGAGACATTTACAGAAGATATACATTTTTTCTGCTGTATTTGTGTAAAATGTCGCACATTCTTCCTTTAAAATGATATTTTTGTTAGTTATGAAAAGAGGAACAACTACAGCTGTTTTTCTTAATAAAGGCATGCAGGGTTGTTTTATAACAGAACAAACAAATATGAACTTTTCCTTTCACATGTTTTGAAAACTTTATGAAGATTGAGAGGCTGATGTCAGACGTTACCTGTTCTGGTCCTGACAAACATGTCAGCCAGGTAGATTAAGTCCGAGGTGTAGTCCAGAATGACCCAGTAAATGATGTAGTTATGCTGCAGCTCCTCAAAGCAGGCCCTGTTTGTAGGAGGATATGTTAAGTAAATTAATTATGTTGAGCACATTCACCATTGTGTCAGATTGTGATTCTGCTGCAGCAGATGTTGTAGCACACTCACCAGTCTCTACTAATTCTGAAAAATTAAGCCTTAATTATTGCAGTGTATACAAATTAAATCAAGCTAGATTTACCACAAGCTTAGAAAAGAGCAAGGATCTTTTGTTTCTGTACAAAGTCAGCCCACTGAGAAAATCAGGTCTAATGAGTAAATGGAGCTGAATGCAATCATATGAACATCTGGTCTGCAGGGGACTGCACATATAGAATCAGTCATTTGTAGAAGTCACCTGGCTATGATCATGGTCCAGTTGTACATGACAGGTAGTGTGATGATGAACAGCCAGTTGTAATACAAACCTCCTGCAGGATTAATGACAAATAACTCTTTTGGCCTATGAGAAGAAAGAAAGGAAATGCAAATTAAAATGTGTGGACACGGGTTTGAATAATGGCCTTTAAGAAGTTACTCGAAATATCGCACATACTTGTCTTTGTCCTCTTGCTTTTCCTTTTCCTTTTCTTTTTCCTTTTCCTTTTCCTTTTCCTTTTCCTTTTCCTTCTCGTTTTCCTTTTCCTTTTCATTTTCCTTCTCTTTCTCTTTTTCCTTTTCCTTTTCATTTTCCTCTTC
This sequence comes from Labrus mixtus, assembly GCF_963584025.1. Taxonomy (NCBI): domain Eukaryota; kingdom Metazoa; phylum Chordata; class Actinopteri; order Labriformes; family Labridae; genus Labrus; species Labrus mixtus. The sequence goes on along the minus strand of NC_083613.1, from coordinate 26,390,813 downwards.
CGCTTTGTCCTTTTCTCTGCAATATACATGAATGCATTGGAGAATACTGAGGATCCAAATTCTTTTTAAAGCAGCATTTACTAAAAGATTTGTAATAAAGCATGATTAGGCCGTTTTCACATTTAACTTATTTTTTTCAGAAAAAAATGCAAGCGTTCTTTAACCTTAACAACAGGATCTAGCCTACGGCGCAACCGTTATCATATTCCAGATACCTTTCTACCGATTACATTGGCTGGTAAAATGGCTAATAAAGTGCAACTATTTGGATTGGCTTTGGCGTTTGAGGAGGAGGTTCCCCTGCACCAATGCGCCGGTTAGGGGTGCATGACATCCTCCTCAATAGAGAGTCGCAGGGCGCATTCCACAACCTTATCCAGGAGCTCTGCTGTACTTACCAGGAAGACCCAAAGATCTACGATCTGTTCCCAGATGGACTCCTCTATATGTATGCTGCTGTATCGTTTGTGACTCATGCCATATAACTCGGTGTAAGTGGCAATCACAAGCTGTTCAACCGGTACTTTCACGTTGTCCATCTTGGTGGGTGTATTTTTAGGGCACCAGTAACTAGGGACGTAGGTTACAAGGGAAAATACATGCGCACCTACTCAACTCCTCCTGATTGGTCAGCTGTCAGAAAGGCGCTTGATGTCACAGAGCACTTTTCTGAAAAGTTAAAAGAATTCAACATAACAAGGCGTCGGGCACAGCGCTTTTTAAAAAGGCGTCATCCTTTTTCCTGTTTCCATAGGGTTGTATGTTAAAAAAAGGCGCTGGCAGTTTAAAAAAAGAAGTCAAGTGTGAACACGGCCTTACTTTTTCTTTTCCCACTTCTTCTTTTTCTCACTGGAAAAGGATTAATTAACACATGGACGGCAATGACTTGAAGGAAAACATCAAAGACAAACTTTGTGACAGAAGGGCTTCACTTATCTTTTAATGACTCTCCACACATACTCACTCTTCATTGTTGTTGCTGTGGTTCAGATTAAGCAGATGAGGAGGATTGGATGGAGGAACACTTCTGGGACGAAGAGAGCATGTGACACATCGAGTCAATTAACTGACAAGACTTACTTGTTTTATTGTCATTGATGTATATAAGCTCTCTGTTTGAATTAGCTTACAGGTCATCCTCGCTGTGCTCCTCACGGTCTGTGCTGAGCCGTGCTGCAGTGTGGGGTTGCACAGTGAGGTGGGGGAGGACGGTTGGAGTGATCATGGTAGCAGATCTGCAGTTTAACCTGCAAGTAGAAATGATAAGTTTACATGTTGTGTAATGCTGTTGCTGTGGATGTGCCTCGCCTTGACATTTCCTGATGTTGATGTTGATTGCAACCTCATCCAAGAGCTCAAATAATGGAGCTGAAATTCTCTTATATAGTAACTTCTCTATACTGTCAGATGCATTTAATAATAATACATTTATTTGTATGGCAACAGTTGGTAGAACATAACATATGGAGATAAAACAACAATAAAACCATAAAATCAATAAAAAGCAAGTAGTGCTAAAATAGTGAGTTTTTAATTTGATCAACAAGAACCACAAACAGGGGCTAGTAGAGAGCTGAAACCATCACTTGATCTTTAAAGGTCGCGTATTATGAAAAATGTACTTTACAATGTATTTAGAAAAATATAATGTGTCCCTATCCTGTCTTATCCCTTATTATGAGAAAAGTCCATCTTCTCAGCCTTTTGCCTGCTCTAATTTACAGAAAATGTGTGCTCAAACAGGCTGTTTGGAGATTTTCCCTTTGTGACATCACAGAGGGCAGTAAACCTTCCCCCCAGGCTGGGTGACACTCCCACAGCTAGGTGTTTGTTCTGCTCTCTGAGTCTGCCTTCTCACCGTAACAATAAGGCACGGTTCAAGAAAGCCCCAGCCACCCAAGTCCTTCCAGAAAGGGGTGTGGTTAAACACAGCTCACTTGCGTTTAAAGGTACAGACACAGAAACAGCCTGTTCTGAGCAGGGCTGAAATAGATGGGTTTAAAGACATGGTAAAATACAGGATCAGAGTGGATTTTTGACTAGAAACTTCACACACATGTTTTCAGGGAGCTCTGGACTTATTTAAACTTTAAAAAGGAGGATAATATGTGACCTTGAAAGTAAACAGAACATTAAGCTGCAACAACTTTTAACTAATCATTAAAGTTTATGCTTCTGGCAGCTCGAATGTAAACATTTGAGACCTTTTTTCTATTGAAATGTATTTCAGTTTCCTTCTGTTGTTTGGATAAAACAAGACATTTTGACATCAACTCTGTCTGTGAACCTGTTAGAGACATAAATTATAAACTACAGAAGCAGAGCAAAGTTATTATAAACACAAGTTTTAAAATGTTTCTCTACTCTTAAAGTATAAGAGTCGGGGACACATGCATCAGGACTTCACATTAAATTGTTCTATTACCAAACCACGTTGCAAAGAAGAGCAATCACAAAAGACAAACTTTAACAAAGTACGCAACAATAGTTTCCTCACCTGATGTTATTTAGTTGCAATATGTCAAATAGAAAAAAAATATTTTAGCATGTTATTTCATGCACTATGTTTATTTCTCCATGTATGTACAGTAATTTACGACAGAGTTTAAGTTTACATTTCCAACAGATGAACAAAAATATTCTCCTTGGTCAGACTTTTGTAATTTTAAAATGGTTGTTTGACATATTCAGCCGAGTCATGAGAACCCAGAATCATAAAACATGATGTAGAATTTATGATCATTACATCAGCATATTTGCATTCATATACACTGTTTAGCAGATTTGCATCAAATTATATGAGGGAAAAAAATGTATAATGTGACTACAGCAAAAACAAGCTACAAATAAGTACAAATTAATTAATGATCTATAATCCATTCTCTTTAATTCAACTTACCTTCTACATGTGTTAATGAAAACTGAAGTCCATTCCCTTTAATAGGCATGTAGTTCTTAATATCTGGATATATATCTTTCAACTCACAGCAGCTAAAGATTTATTTTTCTGACACTAAATGAAAAATAAGTATTATCAAATATAGAGATACAAGTGTCCCCTGCAGGAGCTGAGTGTAACTAACTGTGTCATTGAGTCTCGGTGACCCTGATAAGGATTTGTGGATTACAGTTGGCTGAGAAGAGGAGAAGCAGAGTCACTCATCCGTCTTATTTGACTACTCTGCGGGGAGATGAAATACTTTAAAGTGAGTTTGGACAACCTTCAGTTACTCCATTAGTGCTGAAAACCATAATGTTGACACCTCTTCTTTAAAAAAAAATCAAAATCTGTGACAGGCTGTAATTTTCCTGACCACTTGCGGAACATCAGTGGGGTTTAGTCTGCCTGGACACACACACATACACACACACCAGCTTCTCCTGCTCACTCAGCACTCTCTGCCGTATCCAGCTCTGATCCTATTAAATCTATGTGGGTGTTACAGATTGCAGATCAGTGAGAACAGGCTCCTTGTATATGAATGAAGATCCTGAGAGGGAAATTGAATCTGAACCTCAGTCAGTGTTGAGCGCTACATCCAAACAGCAGGATAGCCTCCCCTTCTCCACCCAAGTGCAGAGGAGACATCCTGCGGTTCAGTGGCACTCCCTGTTGGATGAAGTGCTGTTTGCAGTTTTGTCAAAACTCTATTCCCAGCTCTTATGATCCAAGAAGCATCAATAGAAGTGAAATAACGGCATAATCATTTGTGTATGATTTGATGGATTGAATTGAAGAAAGGATAAAATCACACGTCTCCAGTTATTTCTGAGATAATATGTCCTTTATTTGAATGTGCATACACTTAATATAAGCCTTAATCTCAGATAGTTTCACATGTCACAGTAGGAAAAGTGCAGGTGTAATTATCAGCATTCATTATGACTGAATCAAATGCAAGTGTCCATTGACGTCACATGGTGAAATGGAGCGACCATTAATGTTATTAGTGACACGTGCTCTTCTCCTACCTTAGCACAATGTCTGAAGGATTTTTATTCCTGAAAGATATCCATTTTTATCTTGAGCATACATTAATATATGGATTTTGCATGCAAAAACATATATAAAAACACAACCATCTTGTTTTGCTTTAAACTGCTCTCCTGTTCATGGCTTCACATTTTTCATGGACTGTATAAAAGAAGTGGACTTCGACTTCAAAAACTGTTTTCTTTTTTTTTTTTTAAAGGCGTGAGTTTCATGGGTTTCATATACCAAAGAGGAAAACTTGAAAAAAAGCATTTAGGATCAATAACTCCTTAAAAAAATGTTTATTGAGATAGTAGATCAAGTCTTAAACATGAGCAAATTATCAGACAGTCACAAATTAACTGTCTTCTTTGGCATCATTGGAATCGCCCTCTGCTGGTTATTAAGAATAAGGTTAGTTTAATGCACTTCTGTGTTGGCTTCATTTTTTTTTTTTAAAATGGCAACATCCACATCTTTTATACAGTTTATGGAATTTTTTTACATGTGTTTTATTCAGTTTCCTGGCAAAATACTGCTATCTTTTTATTACTGTGTACTGCAACTACATCACCTATTATTACTCACTTACTGAAGCTATTACTGTAGCTATTAGCTTCTAGCGGAGAGGCACTTTGGCTAGTAGTAATTGAAAGATAACTACAGTACAATAGGATCAGCTGGGGACGCATCAGCAGCAGGGACATCAGCCGGGGCTGCAGCATCAATAGCCACCTCTGGGGCAGCTGGGGCACTATCAACAGGAACGATATCAACGGGAGGAACATCTACAGCAGCAGCATCGACTGCTGCAGCATCCACTGGGGCATCGACCACAGCTGGCTCCACAGCTGCCGCGGGGTCTGCTGCGGGGTCTGCTGCGGGCTCGGCTGCTGGCTCGGCTGCGGGCTCGGCTGGTACTGCTTCAACAGCCGGTTCAGCTTCGGCTGCCTCAACCTCCTCTACCTCTTCCTCCTCATCTGAATTCAGGGGGACAGCAGCAGCTGCAGCTTTAGGTGCAGGGTTGCCATCCTGAGCAAAGAAGGGAGAGAAAAGGAGTTAGAGTCTACTGGCAAACATTCTTGATATATTTAATGTCCACTATGACAAAAATGTCAGTTATCTAGTGATGGATAGTGTACCTCGAAGCATGTGAAAGAACTGGATACTTTTTTAAGATTAGTTGGTTTTTTTTACAGAGTTTACATTTAAGAAAAGTGTGCATTTCAGGTTATAAAAAAGTCTAATACAAGATGCCACTGGTTTCATTTTTTTAAATGTACCACCAAGGACTTTAAATATGATATGGACTACAGGTCAGAAGATCCCAGACACTACTCATTCAATCTGTTATTATCTTGTCCTCCAACTGTATTTAGGTTCCATACACTTATGAACACAACAAAAACGTTTTTCTTTATCAGATCTTGAAGATCACTTAGAAAAGAAAACATGCAAGTGGATCACAGGGAAACTATTCAGCTAATATGTTGATTTTATTTCCGGCTATTGTCAGCATTGCACACATGAGTGCTATCAATGCAATGCAGGAAAACAATCCCAGGTTTAAATAATCAAACCTTTGGCTGAATTTCATCTAGCAGCCTCAATTTCAGTGTCTTCCTGTCGGGTCATTGTCATGGTTTTCATTGACAGTTGAATAGCCACCAGTGATGTTATGTCTTTGTCTTTGTTTTTGTAAAAAACAAAGCGCTCAACATGTGAGGTTATTCTGTGCTTTTTCATGGTTTTGTTTTTTGGAAGCCAAATCACTGCAGGCCTTTTTAAAGCAGAGCCTCTTTCTGAAATTCAGTTCTGGACAAGTGAAACCTTTTAGAAAAAGGTTAAGTGAGTGCGATTTGCTGCCTGCATGCTGTTTCTACAATATCCCCATGTAGCCTCCAAATACACACTAATAATCCTGTATATGTTGTGAAACAAATATATGTTTTTCCAAGTAGAAAGAAATGTATCAACACAGAGAGAGACACATTTCCTTTAACTTTGTTCCTCACCTCTACCTCCTCTTCTGATCCATCTCCGACGGCGATGGGAGCCGGAGGGGGAACATCGGCTGTCTGTGCGGGTGCAGCCTCCACCTTCATGAATAAAACAGATTTAGCTTCAACAGCTTATTAAATTGCGACTGGTTTGATGTTGTGGTGCCGTATGTGTGCCTACCACTGCTGCCCCGACTGGATCAGCCTAAACAAATGAATAATTCATGTTTAAGTATGAACCTTAGTTTTACATTTCAAGTTTTCTCATAACTTTGAAACTCAAGTGGTGTTAGAGTCTACCAAGATGTAAACTTACAGGAGCATTAGCAGCAGGGAGGAAGGGGTTTCCAACTACTCCCTGAAAAAATACAGATTCATCAGTAGAGTTAATAATTTATCCCGTTAAAGTCTGAATTGATAAGAAGATTATTCATGTTTCTTTCTTCTTTTTTTTGTCTTAGTGAAGCTTCGATGAACCCCCCTCTACCTGCTGCTGGTACAGCCTGTACATCTCCATCCACCTCAGGGCCTGATTAGCATGTGCCGCAACCTGCTGAAGAAATACCAGACATCTCCAGACATGAGCTGAGATCCAGGTAATTATCCGTCTTACTGTCAAACACATATCCTACTTTATGTATGATGACATGACAGAAACATGGTAAGACACGCAAGCGCAGACAAAACTTAAATCTTACCTCGTTGCTCTCACTCCCAGGAACCTGCAAAACCAAGTAAAGGAAATTAGGATGCAGCAGCTTCTTAATACATACAAGAAACAAAAGTGTTTCAAATATTTTTCTTTAAAAGGGGTTCAGTTGGTTGATGGAAAACTATGTTCAGGAAAGTCTTACAGGAGCGGCCATGGTAGAGACCAGCAGGCACATCGTGATCACCAAGAGCTTCATCATGATTTCTGTCTGGAGATAAACACATGACAATACAGATTATTTCAGTTTCTATGTTAAATTAGAGAAATCATCTTTCAAATTAAAATGAATGCCAACAATGTCATCTAAAGTCTTAAACTGTTTCCATGTGAGAAATCCATCTTACCTTTATTCTTCTGGCGCTGAAGGAAACTGAAGTCGAGTGTCCTCAGGGATGGAAAGTGATTTACTTCATCGCTAACAAGGAAGCCATTTATATACTGGGACATCCTGCGACAGCCAATCACATCCAGTAAGACACACAGAGCGATGTCTTTGAAGAAATCTCCTTAGATTTCAAAACAGAAAAACGGAGGCATGTAGGGTGAAGGCCCTCTTATAGTTAATTACATACTGTGCAAGAATGCATCGTTCACATGGCCTCCTCTTTACTGCCCTAAAACCAAAATGAGATGGAAGAAAGACGCCATGAAGACAGCATGTCATGAGAATGAAACAATAATGACAGACACCATCGAGTCTGACGTTAATAAATGATGACGGTATATAAAGAAGTGAAGGAGGTCATTAAGCTTTTCAACACTGACAAATTGTATACTGTATATCCTATAGTGCTACAAATAAAATAAAAATTATATATGATATAAAAAGATGTGAAAAAAAATATCCATTTCCAGACGTGGACATAAACCATATAGTTTCGAGTAGCACACTTTTGGGTAGAATATAATTTATGGTGTCTGGCTGCACTATCCCTGTGTTTGTTTTCGTTGGTGTGGTTGTACATTGCAGGGATTGAGAACAGTGTAGGTTTCCTCTGTTTATTTTTCTCAATCAGATAATGAAGGACGTACTCTGTAATTTGCAAAAACTGTATTCTAGACATTATTGACGCTAACCTGCTGAGCTAATGACTTTCCACACATGCATCACAATCCTTTCATTAGTCTTTCAAAAACGTTTACTGTCGTTATCTTGGCACACAGTTTGGATCGTTCCTATGTTTACGTTCATTAAAACTCCACAGTGAGAGAGGTTATGAGGTTATAAACTGAATGTTTTCCAGACACACAAGAATGTCTCACTTTTGCCAGCGTGAATGAATTTTTTATTTTCTGAAGCAAAGACCTCAGTACCCTGATATCTAAACAAGAGTTTGAGAATATACAATATTATATCACTATTATGTGTTAAATACAATGAATAAAGGATGTCTTAAAATGTTCTCTTTTTCTGAAAGTGTAACAAAAGTTTTGGATCAAATAGAACTTCAATCTTGAGGTGAAAAAGTCAAATAAAAGGACAAAGCATGTATAGGTTGAAGATAAACTGATCTGCGGGGATAAAGCTTATGAGCTGTTGTTGATTTGTTCTACCACTCAGGACCACACAGAATTCAAGCCAAAGGTGTGGTTATAATTAGAGCAGCTTTAAATAAACTCTTGATATGGCACCTTCGTCAAATTCTGACCAATATCTTACCATCCCTCTCTCAGTTGCCAAAAAGTTGTTTGACTTTCTTCAATTCAGTTTATTTAAAGTTTGAAGAGGTCAAAAAGCTCCAGGGACACTTGTACTATGAAGATCGACTTTATTAACAAATGAGACCACTCTTCACTCTTCAGGCACCTTGATAGTCGGTGAAGTTTTGCCAGAAAATCCCACTCATCTTCTTCAGATTATGAAAAGTTCAGCAGTAGTGCTCCCTGAAGACAAAGGGGTACCTCTTACCTCTTCTCTGATTTTGTCCTGTAAATGCATAGGTAGTGTTAAACCAAAAAAATAAATGTTATCTCTCTGTCTTTTAACAGTCAGCAATAGTCATTTACTGAGTTCTACTTCTTACTAACAAAGCTAAGAAGTTATATTGCCGTATTACCCCTTTAGAACAGTGGTTCCAGCATCATACTGCAATAGGTCTTATTCATTGTTTTTTGTTATCACAAAACCATTTAGGATCAAAACCACACACATTCTGTTGCCCCAACAACCCCCCCCCCCCCTTTTCTCTTTAACCACACAGACCTGCACAAGTCGTTTCCGCTTATCATCTCAGTCTGATTCAGAGCTTCTTTATTTTTCCATTTCTCTTATTGTGTGTTTAAAAATGCCCATGTGACTTAATGCCTTTGCAGAAGTATTGTTCAAAGACCATCATGCTGTAGTTGTGACAAGTCAAATTAAGGTTATTAAACCTGCTGTCGACATCTCCTCGTGTGTGAGGGGGTAGGAGTTATGGATTCATGTGATCTTAAGTTCCAAGAAATAGAGCTCGTGGGCAAGACACAGTGGTAGCGTGAGAAGATGGCACCTGTGCACTTCAAGGGTCTTTGAAGAGTTGTCATGTTCTGACAGGCCTCAGTCCCCAGGGGATCAAGGATCGGGGAAATCTTGTATTTTTCTTAGATAGTTGTATGTAACTCTGGGAAAACCTGCTAATGTGTGCAAAAATGATACAGTGTGCGAGCTGTCTATACTGTGTCGGTTCTTTTAACACCATGTTCAGTGGCCCCCTCAGCCTGCTGCTACAGAACCCGAAGCGTTCATGGACTTGATGTTGCCTGGAAACATGCATGTTGTGGCAGGAGTTTTGTCCAACCTGCCACAACTCTACAAAACACATATGTAACTGCCATGTGTGTAAGTCCTAGGTATGTGGGTATGTGTTGTGTCTTGTGTGTTTCATGTGATCTTGTGGTGTATAATGTATGTTCCCATGGTAATAAAAGGGCTGAGAGACTGTGGAAAGGTCTTTCATTGGAAAAGGACAATAACCAGTTCATTTATCCAATACCTTTACCTCTTCAACTCTAGCAAAAGACGTTCATTATATATTTCTTCTTCTTGGATATATCCTGTCGTGTTGCATGGGAGTATATCTTCAGTACTTTTCAATGTTCATGTAAGAAAATGATTCATAAAAAAACGATTTGAAAACTCAATACTTTGCTCCAAAATCCAGCTGACATCAAATGACATTGCATCTAGCCCGTGTGTGTGGCCGACCACCATCTGATGAAAAGTTGAAAATGGTCCTGTCGTTGACAGCCCTAAAAAGAAAAGAAGAGGCGACAAATAGGGAGAAACCATTCTAAATGGGTGAAAGCAGGGAGACTACAGCGGCATGCTCATAGGGCTTTCCCGATCCTGTGTCAAGAGCTGGAGTATAATGTAACCTCCAAACAGTTGGTACCACCGTTGGTACAACTAGAGCCGACGATCTCCATGGTGTGTAAGGGCCTTTAAGTATGATCATACAATATAAGCTAGAGGCTATACAATCACATCAAGGATGACTTAGTTTTGTAAACTATCTAGGATCCAGCCATTGAAGAAAATATCCTTACATCAAGAATCTTACATCTGTTTTGTTTGTTTTATTTTGAGAATGTTTCATGGCAGAGCTGCTGCTACTGGAATCAGTCAGTACATATCTCCAAGCTGCTTCTAAGCTAATTCAACAGTTATCATGCAACATTTGCATGTCTCGTTGCAGTAAAACTTCCTTTCTGTAATCACCTATTATAATAATTAAAGGGCCCATGGGGCGTTTTCTTGTAATCATGCATTTAGAGTCACTCACCAAAACTATTATATAATGTTTCTGCAAGTCAAGTTTTGTACCAGTCGTTGAATGACTAGACGGCAGTGGCTTCCAGGAACCAGAGACAATAGATGTCTTTAACTGAAATAAAGGTAGATGGTATAAAAGTGGACTACAGCTGTGGAGAGCAGAAACGTGTAGTATTTCATGTGAGTTATCTTTCCACAAAATGCCAAACTGTTTGTGAATTTGATCATCTAAAATGTGAGGTTCTTACTGCTTTTCCCAGTTCCATGTCACTGTCTGGGTAATTATACATACATATGTACCGATACTGATGCTAATTCTGATATTTTTATATCATAACTAATAGTGTTATTGTTGTTGTTGGTAGTATGTGTAAGGCTACACAAAGCTGTAGTAAACCTGGCATTGCATTTTGCTGGCTTCACTAGCTTCATTTTAAACTGAAGTGTAAGAATTGAAAAATGATCATCTCTTTTCCTCTATGATTTAATTAAAGGACTTCATTCACAAATTATTAACCTTTGAGACTCTTAAAATAAACACCAAACAACTGAAAATTTGCTTGAAAACGTTGACTTTAATTCTTAATGAACATGACATATAAGTAAAGGTTCAAATTAGTTAACAAATACATGCAGTACATACTTTTATACTATGGTACTGCAGCATTACAAAGTGCTTCATTAAAACAACAGAATGGAGATTAAAACTACAAAGTAAAGCAGAAAATTCTTCAGAGATATGTTTCCTTCTATGCAGATGACATTGTCATATTTTAGTTTAAAGTTATTTTCAAATCAAAATCAGGATATTTGGTTATCATCTAAACAGTTGGTTTTAAATTGAGTACGCACATACAAATGTTGCATAAATAGATTTAGTGTGAAACTTTTGACATCATATGTTTAACTGCAGATTTCTGAATTGGAACAAACACTTTTTATGTTTCCTTTTCACATCTCTCATTCACTTCACACCTTCAACGGCACCTGAAAAGTAAATAAAAACTGAGTTAACAAGTTATATATTTACAGAAAAATACATTTTTATTTTGTTCCTCAATTTATTAACATTTGACTTAAATGCATCCCATGTGATATAAAGACTTATAAGTGTACCTGGCTTGTCTGTGTGGGCTGGTCCTGCTGGAGAGGTTGCATGGGGTCCTGGGATGGGAGAGGACTGGCAGCAAATGGGGAAATCTGAATAGAGGGAAGTTCTACTTTTAGAAAAACTCGGTCAAGAAATACTGGCAGTCAAACCATAGACATTGAATCAATCTTCAAAGGACAATATGTACAGGTAAATAAAATCTCAAATTATCTTCTCACATTTGGGATTTGGGGAATATTTTGAGGTGGATGATCAAATGGCATCACCTGTGAAAGGACAAATAGAAGTGTTTAGGGAAATTTGATGTATGGAAATATGAATGGAAAAGTAAAATAGTACCAATGATTGTTGTCTTACATTTGGTATCTGAGGGACGTTTGTCATTGGCGGGATGTTTGTGAGTATCTAGAACAAAAGCAAACACAATCATGTCATACTCAGTACCACATAAAAAAACAAATTATTTCATATTTATATTGTACATTGTAAAATGAAATAAAAGTTTGAAATGTTCACCCTTTGCTGGTAGAAGTCATAGGGGTAGTACTGCAAATAAAGAGCAGAGACTGTCAATAAAAGGTGATCCAACAAACGTGCTTTTGAACAATAATTTAAGTGTTTTCATTCCCATTAGTGTCTGAAATCTGAAAGGAGGAAAGAAAAGGTGAAAAAATAAAAAACGTACCACTTCCACACTCTGTCTGCCTGGTGGCTGAGGAATGGAGTACTTGATGAAACCGTGGGAGGGAAAGGGCTGCAGAAGGTGAGAAAAAGAAAACACAAGAAAAATCAATGAGAAGAAGTGAGTGGCGATGTATTTAACAGGTTTTTTTTTTTGTTTCTTAAGAGTAGTTGCTCCTGTAAAATGTGTTCACCTGTGCGGTGTTTGATCCACCTGCACCACCAACAGGCTGGTGTGGATAGAGCTGAGAACAGAGAGGGATAAACAGGAATGCACATTAAGCATTTGAATGCATCATCTTTTTAATGAACAGTGAGAAAATAAACAATGTGACTTACAAATTCCACACTGTAGCCACCAGGTAATCCAGGTTGTGGCAGACCCTGACCAGCTGTGAAGGGGATTTTCACCTGAATGAATAAAAAAACAGCAAAAAATGAAATGAACTTGGCATAGTTCTGATGTGCATCATGTATCACACTGTGAAAAAGGTTTTTTTCTCAGTTGTGTACCGTACACTTTTATCATAGTCGAAAAAACCCTTTGACTCAGAAGGTAAACAGCACACATCATGATTACCTGTGAGGGGGGAACCTGTTGTCTAGAACCTGCGTAATGAGGCAGGTAATGAAAGAAGGACTGAAAGTGAAAAGAAAAAAAGAGAAATCAATCTTGTTACGTGGCCTGAACTGAAGAAAAAAGAAAGTCCTGAGACAAACGCTCTTTTAAACTTACAGGTGCAGCTGAGACTGTGCTAGCCAGGCACAGGCAGAGGATTGCCAACATCATTTTTGCAGATAAAGTAAGACCTACAGACACATTTCATCATAACATTAATGCAGGTCAAATACACATTGGAGGGTTGACATCTTATTCTCGGCCACGTTGAAGTTGCTCATAACTCACCTGTGATGAAAACCGAGCAGGAGAGGTTGATGGATGTGGTTGTCGGAGGGTGATGCCAGCCGTTCGTATCTTCCACAGAACATCTCTCAACTTTTATAGGGGACCAGCTCACCTGAGAGCCAATCCCAGTGGGTGGCAGTGATGTTACCCAATGAGTAGGTACAGTGCAGATGTCTAGTCTCCAGCTTTACTAAATGACCAGTGGTCAAATCCACTTTCTGTGTAATAGCAGACTCTGTCAGATTACACTGTCTAGAGCAGTGCACACCTTCCCTCTGCTGGCTCATCATTCTGCCATCATAACATTTATTGGTTCTGTGTGACCTCAGCATATAAGCAATATATAAAACTCAGTATGGTTTTCAAATGTTTTGCTGTTTGTTTCTGAGTTGCTTTCGTGTTAATTGCATTTCTACCTGATAGATTCCAGAGAAACCAAGAGGTCACTTATCTCTTTCTATCTTCAATGTACATGTTAAGAGTTTAGATGCTAATATCATGCAGTCCCTTATGCTTCTTTTTTTTTCTTTTCTTTTGTTCCTCTGCCCTCTTTTTTTAAGTTCTAACTCGCAGAGACTTTGTCAAAAATCTAACAAGGAACATTAAAGGTTTATCTTTTGATTTCCATGCATGTCATCAAAAATAGGATCGAAAGCCAGTTCTGGGGAAGTTCACTGATCATAATACACATCATGGAAACTTTTTTTTTTATATGCATTTGCACCACCATGGTACCTACTGTGAAGCAGGAGCTAAAAAGGTTCCTCTTAACGGGTTCTAGGAACCAAAATAGTTCATAGTTCCTGTGGTGCGGTTTCCAACGGTTCCTAGAACTATGAAGAAGTTCATGTGGTCCGAAAACTCCTTATGAGTTCCCTTATTTGTTGATTTGAAAACGAAGATTTGATTGCAAACAACAACATGCAGGAACTCAAAACTGAAACAATAACACACTCGTGCGTTGCTGCATAGCATTTTATTTTTATTTTATTTTGAAACACAGCACTTTTTCCACTTTCTCTTTTTGAAAAGCAAAGCACAATCTGCATGATACCCCCATATTTGTCATACTTTAGGAAACAACAATGTGGGGGTCCACTTTCTGCGAGGCGAGCTGCTGGTCTTATTGAAATATTCACCTGTGAGGGCAAGACAGAAAACACATTGAACCATCAGTTGTTTTAATGAATACCGATGTGTTTTAAAACATAGTCCCTCAGTAATATACATAAACGCACCTTTTGTGTTTCATTATTACTGAAAGAACTTAAAGTCTGAATTGTATAGTATTACACTATGTGTGCACATTTACCTGCCCATGCACAAACATGTGCACGTCCTGCTGACTCCAATTTTTTAGTCTTCCTCTTCGTCGTCATCTTCAGCGGGTTTGACGGCCTGAAATGACAGAGGATCTCTGATGAGCCGATCAGAAAGGAGTGTTGTCTCTCAGGTGTCTATGATGAGTAATTGATTCAGAGCTCCTCAGCAAATATAGTTTGAAGACTGATTGTCTTCGTGTGATGTAAAACTCTTTCATCACAAGGAACCTGCTGCTTTCATTTGAAGCAGTAGTTAAAATGTAAAGACAAACTGTGCAGGAGAGACTGCTTCTTCAATGACAATACATCAAAATGCAAATTCATGTTCATTTCTTACAGGGATACTTGCAGCAACCACCGGTAAAAGAGGGCCAGCGGGAGCAACAGGAGCAGCAGGGGCAACTGGAGCAATGGGTATAGCAGGAGCGACGGGGGCAACGGGGGCCACAGGAGCAACGGGGGCAACGGGGGCAGCAGGGGCTGGCACTTCGAAACCATAGGGGATGTACTGTAATAAAGGTGAGAAAGTGCATAAAAGATAATTAGTTTGATCAAATCTCCCACCGTCAGAGAAAAGAACATCAGTAGTCACTTACCAGGTCCTTCGACCCCTGGCCGTTTGGTCGGGGGATCTCCTGCTTGATGAAGCCTCGAACCTTCCAGTGAAAAGACATGCAGGCTCACACAAGTACTTCAAAATGACAGTGAGGTGTAATCTGGCTGAACTACGTGGTGTCTGACCATATTATGTTGAAATGTATGTTAAGTATTGAAGTTTTGGAATGTACAGAAAACAACTATCTCTCATACAGAAGCTAATGTTAGCTTTGGATTGAGTCCAAACAAAAGGCTACATCCAGACGAAAACATTTGGCGTCACTCACAGATCCTGCAATAGGCCTTCCCTTGGCATCAACTGGGAGCAGCTGGGAAAGAACAACAACAAGATTATTGTACAAAAAAAGTAGTTATGAAATACAGGGGAAAAAAAACATGGAATAAACTATTTAAATTTTAAGCTCTTACAACATCCAGAGATCCGACTGGGGCTCCAGCAGGAATATACTCAGCTGCCTGTAGAAAAGAAATCAGTCGTTTTATCCCTTAGATAAGAAACACAGCAGTCTTTGAGTGAAAGAGCTCAAATAGATGCAATGGCCTCTGTGATGACATAATAGCAGACCTTTGTGAGGAGCTTATGCAGTAATGTCTGTGTGTAATGTGTTTTTTTTTTTAACTGTGGGTTTTTTTAAGCATATGACAGGAAAATCATCTCAGAGCTGTGTCTTGCTGTACCTCAAGCGGAGCGTGAATGATGTCAAACTCCATGTAGACCTGATGCTGTAAAGTGGAGAGAAGACGACAGGATCAATGGCATGAAGGTCAGTCTGAAATCTATAACGCTTGACAAACATATGGTTACAACATAGGTACAAACATAGGTTAACTCTGACATGGGCAAACATTTCAGAACTGAGAGCTTCTAAAATAGTTGAGAAAATGTGAGATTTTAAAGAGCTAAATTAAAAAGGACAAGACATCTTGAAGTAAGATCAGGTAACACAATTTAAAGCTCCTCCTTGGCTCCACGGGCCTTGACTTACTAATAGTATTTTTCAAATATTTATAGACTACAGTGCTAAATAGATTTTTAAGATCTTTTACTTTTTTCTTCTTTGCAGGAGCACAGACAGCCACCCCCAGGATGCAGGCAAGAATCAGGAGGGATTTCATTTTGAATGAAGCTGTCAAAGAGAACATTTCTTTGAGTTACAATATTCACCTCATCAATTTGAATGTCATTTAAATAAATCATAATTAAAAAAAAAAAAATGATAATATGATATTAGTTATCAGTATTACCTTTCGTTTATGGCAGCACACGAGCACCGGAGGGTTGTTGAGGAGGGGTGTGATTACAGCAGAGAGATTTACTCCTATTTATTAGCTCAAGAGAGTAAGGGCGAGCAAACCCATGACAGGTGTTGGCAAAATGCCAAAGATTTCACTTTTTTTTTTGTACCATGGGAAAAACTGGCAGCTACAGGATTCTCTCAGAGAGAAACCGTGTAGTACATTTTTTTTTGGCTTGAAATGCACATTAATCCCATTTAATCCGTCAGTGATGATGTTTTATCAGGTTCCTCCTTGTAACAAGGTGAAAACCCTGAAAGAACACCTGATCAGAAGAGGAGGCAGATTTACTCAGACGATTAAAAGTGAAGCTTTTGAAACAAATAAAACACTTGAGTGGTTTTATATTAATGTGTGTGTTTACTATAGGGCTGCAGGCTGCGATTATTTGAATTGATTTATTGTTGTAACTACAATAATGATAACCTTTATATATGCAGCACTTTTCAAAATCAAGTTACAAAGTGCTTTACAAGGACGGTGATAGTAAAACAAATGTAAATGACTGGTCATAGAATAATAAACAAGGCAAAGATTAAGCAAACAACAAAACATTTTAAGATATACAATTCATTTGAAAGACTATAAAATTTAAGTACAAAAATCAAATTCAACTCAAATCAGGAAAGGCTCGCTGGTACAAGTGTGTCTTAAGACGGGATTTAAAAGAGACGACTGACCCGGCTGCCCTGATCATTCCACAGTTTTGGAGCCCTCAAGGCAAACACTCTATCCTCTTTGGATTTCAGTCTGGACGTTGGAACGACCAGAAGACCTCTGCCCGAGGGTCTTGATGCATGAGTCGGCTCATTCCCAGAGCCTTGACATATTTAAATTGCTACTTTTGTCCAGCCCAACTCTGCATTCGATAACAGATCCTCACATCTGGATGAGCAGATGTTTGACATTTTATCACATTAAGGATCCAAACGTTCATCAAATGATCAAAACAAATAATTCATTTAATTCGTACTGATCTATGAAGTGATAGATAGTGGTACACATATTGGCCATCTTAAGTATCCAATCCCGTCAGATTCATCAGATCTTCTTTTTTCCACTTGTGTTGTTTGATGGAGACAAACATGTTTGAGGCGGTTTAATCTTTCACCTTTCAAACGAACTCGTTCACCTTTTGTTTGACACCGATGGATTTAATGGCTTTGATGGAAGTGTAATTCTGAGACAGCCTGTAAGTACAGGATTCTAACAGTCACTCGGATGTGAGCCTGTGGGGACACTTAAGTGCTGCACTTTGGTCAAAATCCATTAACTGTGAAGAAAAGATAGCTCACCATGACGATAAGACAAGCTCTTACATTATGCCGTCACTGGGCAGAAAAACACTACAATTGCAGGCGCTTAAATGATAGAAATTGTTATTCTTAAACACTGGGAAAGTAACGATGTGTTCACACAATAACTGCAACCGCAAGGGCTGAAAGATGAAGCCAATGCAGACACACACACACACACACACACACACACACACACACACAAAACGTGCAGTAACAAGAAAGGTCACTCGAGGCTAGTTCTTCAAAACTGAACCCTTTGTCCTTCTTCACAGAACATTTAAACGTGCTCTTCAGCCTGCTTCAAAAAAGGTTTTCAGTCACTTTTTTCATTTTGCACATCAATACTGGGCGTGAATTGTAATATTACTCTCTTGTTTTAATTATTTAAACCCTTCAAGTTATTTATTTGGAGAGGTGTGTATTTTTTTTTTTGCATTTTAAGACATTTTCATGCAACTTTATTTTTTTTTAGCACTTTTTAGCATGTGTGCTGGGATCACAACACCTGACATATTAACCTGTTGACTTATCATAAGCTAAATTATTTGTGGGAGGCCATATGAATCAAACAAACTGGCCATCTTACAATAACTCTATCCACTGTCCTAACTGTTAATGCTAATATATTGCTACTGGAGTTTTCTCAATGAAAAAGCTGGAGCACTGACTTGTTAGGGTAGAACTTGAATCCTTTGTATGAGTCGTATACATTTTAATTCACATAAAGTTGTCATGTATGGGGAAATTATCTCATCAATTCTGTTGTTTGTACCACAGTGTTTAATTCAGCTGATAGGGTATTTTAATAAGGGGCCTAACTGGAACTGACTCACTTTTTTTGCTTTGTATTTCCACAATCTACAAAATATGCTATTATAAATAATCTTAACAAACAAGAATGATATTTATAATAGTGTTGCTCAAAATAATAAATCCATTATTAACCACCTAATTCAGCATTTCCCATTAGCTCTGTATTGAGTTTAAACATGTTTATTTTCTTTTTACAGCTCATAACTTTTCTTTTTGATTCAGACTCACTAAGTCATCAACCCTGTTTTTGGAAGCAGAAGGCAGCTGCTGTCAGCATTTTTAAAAAACCTGCTGTGCACCAAAACACCACCAAGACAGACAAAGTTAGCAACTATCTGTTAAACATAATGAAGCGTCCAGCAGCTACAGGACCAGACTTTAACTCTGGAGTCGGAGGAATCAAAAACGCAGAGACAAAAATCAAGTAGAGGGTCACTGAAAGTTTATTGTTCAGGTGGACATAAAAATGACATCACATCAATATCGAAGTTCCTCTGTGTCTGCTAGATTTAAAGATTGTCTGTGATGTCTTTGCAGCCTGTTTTAAGGAGTCAGGAGAGGTAAAAAGAAAAAAACACAGACATTTAATGTAGGTTTCAAAATAAGAAGTTTTATATTAATTTTTAAACTGGAAACAAGCAAAGAAATTTAAAAAGAAGATTTTAAACAGCGAAACAACTCCAGTTTTAGCAGTCTTGGTTAAATGTGAATTAATTAAAAATCCAACAGGCAGTGGTAATAAATGAAAAAACGTTGCACTATTAGTAAATGACGTGGGTATGAGCTACTGAACGAGATACTACTCTGACTCCTTGTGAGTCTATGTGTTTCATCACTGATTTTGTGAAGTTTAATTATCAGCATGTTATGACTGTTCTCTGCTGCCGGCTGCTTCCTCAGACAAGGTTTCCCTGTGTGGCTTGGAGTTCGGGTTGAACAGGTGTTTGGACTGTGGCTGCCACCTGCGTCCGTCCCTCCAAACCTGCAGGGATCCCGTTCGTGTTAGTCTGCAGGCCCTGCGTCGCTGCCGCTCCAGCTGACGGGTTCTCAACTGTTGGCACTGTGCTTTGCTGTCCCTGGTTCGTCAGCCCAGTGGCTTGGTTCACAGGCTGAACAGCTCCGGCAGATGGGCTTGTGAGCACCGAGGTTAGGTACACACCCAGCCGACCTGTGTTGGCTACCATCTGAAACAGAGGAGAGAGGAAAGATACTGTAAGAGGCGAGGGAGGGAGAAGGGAACAATTGGATCATCAGTCGGATCACTGAGTTCACTGTGCCGGTTGTTTGAACAAGCTGAGAGACTAATTATCATTTTGGCGGTGTTATACCTCGAGTTCTTCTGAGCTAAGACTGCCAACGGGAGCGTTCTGCAAAAGAATATCAGCAAATGTCAAATTAAACGTGATCAGAGGAAGAACTATGAAGCCAAAGTTTGTTTTGCTTTTACCATGGATCGCTGGAGCATGTAAACAATTTGGGGATTCTGTGGATAGAAAATGACACAGGCTTAGAAAGAATAAACAACTTTCCATTAGGTTTTGGCGAATATGTTCTGCTGTTGCTTTAAAGTTTATAAAGATAGAGACACCTGTTGAGGTTGCTGTTGTTGTTGTTGTTGTAGTAGTAGTTGCTGTTGTAGTTGCTGTTGTAGTTGCTGTTGCTGCTGCTGTTGTAGTTGCTGTTGTAGTTGCTGTTGCTGCTGCTGTTGTAGTTGCTGTTGTAGTTGCTGTTGTAGTTGCTGTTGTTGTTGCTGCATTGGCTGAGGTGTATTTACTGAGGGAGTAGCTCCAGAGGGGTTTTGGACAGGTAACACTGGACTGTTCTGAGGTTGATTTGAAATAGTCTGTGGAATCATTTGGAGTCCAAATTGGGAAAACTTGGAGAAAGAGAAAAATACAATATACATTTTAAAATGCTGTCTAATCTTTCTGCACTAACACAAGTCAAAGCCGCCATTCTACTTCCCTCCCACTGCAAACATTAGACAGTTACATAAAAAGTATTACAATGGCTATACCTTCTGGCAGAAATGCATGTTCAGGCAAAAAGAGGATCTATGTTTCCATATCAGAGTCATAAATCAAGTGATAGATTACGACTAAGTACAGATTTCTTAATAGCCAAAAACACTGTGTGTTTTGGCTGTTGCAATAAAATCCTTTTACGGTGTGTGATGACAGCTAATCATGCAGAAATATTTGCGGAAAGACCCCCCCAGGTGAAATCTTTCAAGTACTGGGTTGGTTTGAAAAAAGTTTTGCACAGAGAAGTACATTTAGTAACGTCTGCAGTGCATGTAAAAGCTGGCTTTAGGAAACACTACATAAACAGTGATTTCTTTATTTGAACTTACCTGTTGATTCATATGTGGAGATGAAAAAAGAGGTAAGTAACTATAAGGAGAGAACATCTGAGGAGAAAAAGAAAATATATATTAGAAATGAGATTTAAAATTGAGTTCTCTCAAAATGTCTCTTAAGTGTTTGTGTCTTTATGTCCTACCACTGGCTGCTGTGGGACTGTAGGCTGGTTAACAGTAGATCCTTGGACACTGGGCGGCAGAGGGATAAACATTGGACTGCCCCCTAGTGGATACCAGGTGTAGAATTGTGTAGGAGGCAGAAACTGAGGGCCACCCTGAACCTGGGCCTGTGCTTGGGTCTGGGCCTGGGCCTTGGCCTCTGGCTGCAGGGGGACGCCAGGCTGTGGTTGCTCCACTTGAGGAGAGGGCGTCTGAGCGTCAGGTATTGGGTTCGTCACTTCAAAAGGTTGAGCAGTTTGAGTGGTTCCTCCTTGTGAAATTTGGGGAGGAAGGTCATTAGGAAGGACCTGGAAATGCAAGAAATAAAACATGAGAAAGCAGGTTAAACAAAATGTTAGAATAATTAAAGTTACCTTCTTGTATTTTTTGTTGAAGTAACTTCAGTAAACGAGTGACTTACTGGTACTGCAGAGCCCATTACGGTCCAACATGACAGCAGGATTATGACGTGCATTTCCAAAAACAAAACCAACAGAAAAATCAATGCAGTTTTGAAATGATTCCCACGAGATCAATGAGCGGAAAGAAATGTCCACTGGGAGCACTTAGAGGAAATTCAGTGAAACACCGTGGAAGGGGGCATTGACTTATGCACAGCGCAAAGAGCGAAACAACCAATGGCAGGACAGATGTGACAGACGTGTCAGAAAAAAAAAATCAGACAAATTCAGCCTAATTTTCTCGCGCAAATGAGGTGTAATAGCCTGAACTGTCTGTTCTCCTTTAATTACAATGCTGTAATGTCTAAAGAAATGAATAAACAAACCCACAAGAACCCAGGACTTTAGGTTTTCCTGTTACTCAGAGCAGTTCTGGGTGCGGCTGATGTGTCAGTGTCTCACTGTGTAATTATGGTCAAAATATGCTTGATCTGCAATGAAACTATAAGCAAAAAGTATGTATGAGGAAGCAGCACAGTAGTGCAGTGATTAGCATGTGGCCACACAGAAAGAAGGTTCTGGCTTACATCCTTGGCTGGGCCTTTCTGTGCCCGTGTGGGTTTTCTGTTGGTAGGGCAGCTATCCTCGTACTCCACAGACATGCAAGTCTAGTTAATTGGTGATTCTTAGTTCACCATGAGTGTGAATGTGAGTATAAATGGTTGTTCTGTATTACGGATAACAGAGAGTGCAAATGATGGAGGGATGAATAAGGCAATGATTTAAGTAGTATTATACATATACATAAGATCCCACCAAGAAATCTGATTGGACAAGATGCATTCCATAAGTGACGATATAGGAGCACAACATATAGGACTTTGCATCTATCACTCCTCCTAAGCTAAGCGTATTTTTTTAATTTACATTTACAGCTGACAGTGATTTTCTTAATACATTTTACTGGTATCTTGATGGAATACATTTCTTTTTACACACAAGTAAATGTCCATACTGCAAAGTAGCTGCTCTGTGGTAACCATGGACACAAACAGAGCAGTATCAAGATTGCAGGAGAATGTTTGGAGCTACATTTGGCATCAATAAGAAACAACCAGAAGAAGGAACTACTTCAATCGTCATTGAATCGCCCTGAAAACTTCAATCCATGACAGAAACATTGAATCCCTTAAATAATTCAAAGGACATTTATGGGCACTAGGTGGAAGCATTAGCCGTAATTTAAGGATATCAATGCTGATTATTGTGAAAGTAATCATTCTATCCATCCATAATCTATACTGAATATCCAGTTTGGGGTCAGTGTGGGCGGGAGTGGATCCGCCCAGCTGGGTAGGCACTGGACAGGTTAACCATAAATCACAGGGTAATAAATTTAACATTTAGGTTATAAAGTAAATGCAATACACAAGTTATTTGTTGATGTTGCATGTCACCATAAAATGTGTGATTACCTTACAACTCAGTTCTGATTTTGTGGTTTATACTCACATTGGTATCTATTTGTACAACAACACAGGTGTAGGCCCAGGAGGGTCGGGTTTATCTGTGGTTACAATATTTCTTCTGAACTGGATCCAGTTGATTTTTACAAGTATACACAAGTGCAGGCTGAAGCTGAAGGCTAAATGAAAACAACAGTTTTTCTGCTGTCAGTCACAGATCTAAAACTCATCCAAGAAATACTGTGCACATACTGCACAAGTATTGTGACAGCTGGAGGTTTCTTTGGAAAGATCAGGGCATTCTGAATGTTAATAAATGTTTAGCCAAGATATTAAAGTATGCTCATCAGTCAACATAAATCAAATGCAACACGATTCTCATGCCAGCAGTCTGAACTGTAGGTGAGGTGGCATCAAGGACAGGTCGTAAACTCAATGAGAGGTCAACGAAATGGAAAAAGGACAGGCGCGTATTCATTTTTAATCATGCAATGCTTAAATCCCACAGACAAAAATTAAATATACAAAATGAGTTTGAAATACTTTGCATTGTGAGTGATTCGGTTGCTGTATATAGCTGTTATTGAACAATCAAACATCTAGGACCAAATTCAAACTACAAATTGATATATTTGAAATCTCTTGGAATACGATTGTTACATGGAAATAGAGGGTGCTGGGGCACTGGTATTGAGCCCCATGTATTGAGGCTATAGCCCTCCAAGCGGGCGGTCCAGGTTCAAATCCAGCCTGTGGCTCCTTCTTTCACATGCCATTCCCCACTCTCTCTTCCCGATTCCCTACTCTATCCACGGTCCTGTTTCTCAATTAAAGGCACAAAAAGCCCAAAAAGAAATCTTAAAAAAATAAATAGAGGGTGCTTTTATGTGCTTTATCTGGCTGTTATCTTTATTTTAAAAAGAGTTGAGATATATATGCACACAAAAAGAGGTAGCTGTCTTGAATGGTGACTTTGTACGGCCACTGCAATAAAGTGTAAAAAAGAAAATAAATAAAGGGTTAATGGTTGATCAAAACGTACACATCCACATATCAGCAATATTAATACCAGGGAAGGTGCTTCTCTCATTACTGGGTTCATAAATAAAAAGACAAATGGGTCCACTACACTTGTAGATTACAATACATTACATGACAAAGAATCCTTCTTGGCCATGTTTGAATAGAAATGTATTTCACAAAACCCCGAATCAAATCAAAAATGATACAGGTAATTTATTCAGTGCATGACGCACCAGTCCAGATTCATCAACTTTAGTTTGGTGTGGGACTGGGATTGCATTATTAAACAAGTTCTGTCAATTAAATAGCCATGTAAAATTCACTTTTTTTAAACAGTCCTAACATAGAACACTCAAGAGCCGTGACCAGTAGCCATTCAAAATAGGGATATATATATATATTTGCACAATTGTAAAACTGTTGATGCTGTTGTTCAGATTTTTGTCTAAGTTTTGATTTTAAATGCAACAGAGAGTTTTCAGTTATATATTACTGCGGTACAGTGTGTTCGTTTTTGTTGTGTAAACACAAACCTGTCGACTTGCCCATGCACATATAGGCTCCTGTATATGTGAAAGCCAGACGTAGAGGACTGGGTAAACCTGCGGTTTGAACATTTACAGTCTGTGTTCTCAGTTCAACCCAGTCCAGATTGCAACACAAGTGCAGACTGAAGCTGACACTTAAAAAATGTTGGGTTTGTTTGTTTTTCTTTAACCGTCAATCAAGGATCCAAAACGTATCCAAGAAATACTGTAAATATCGCAGCGGTTGGATGACCTGACGTGTGTCTGAAACGCTACAGTGGAAAACAAGAATGTAAGAACAGCTGTCAATTCAAAAAAGACATTTTTATTTATACATGTTTTCTTGTCAAAAGTCAAAGACTGAGGGTTCTATATGATATATAATTTGCCTGAAAGCAGCATAAGCTGTGGGTCAGACAAGGTCATACCGTTGTTGAATGGTCAATGATTATAGACAGATGCATTCAGTCATTTTTATTTATAGCTTTGATGCTTAAATCCACAAGACAGAAATCTGAATGAAGGTTACTTGTTGTTGTACAGAATACTGTCAAGCTGCATTGTGTCTAATGTATGCCTATAGAAACAATAATGTGTAAAAAACAATTTTTACATATGAAAAATATTTAGGTATATCTCAAACCTACTTTAATCCCCAAAATAAAATAAAAAAAGAATTCCACTGCAGTAAATGATTATGATTTAATAATCAGCTGGGTTGGTCCAAATTCTAAAAAAAACTCAGCTTGTTTAGCTGTAACACTTAATAAAAAACTTACAAAGTTGATCAGAACATAACACCCACATAGCAGCAATATTTTATCCAGGGAAGGTGCTTTACACATCACATTTCTGACATGTTTGAGTCAATACTGGGTTCATAAATGAGGAGACAAATGGTGCCACTACACCTATAGAGTAAAATAAATGATTCTTGTATAAATTATACAATTATTCCACCTGTGGCATGTTTGGAAGAAAAGTAAACTTTTAAACCCTCAAAAATAAAGAAAGATTAAATAGACAATTATTCAGTGCATGATTCCTTTTATCCATCAACCTCAGCCTGCTGTCCGGCAGGATTTACTTTTTTTTTTTAAATTTTAGTATTATATATATAATATATTATTATTTAGTTATGTATTTTTGGAGTTTTATGCCTTTATGCCAGAGGTTTAGTTGATAGAGTAGGAAATTGGTTAGAGAGAGTGGGGAATGACATGCTGGAAAGGAGCCACAGGTCGAGGAGCCAATAATTGCATTTCTAAACAATTTGTAACAATTTAACAATTTAAACAATTTCTGAAATGAGTGAATAGACAAACAAACTGGAAAACAAGATTACATTCAGAGTGATCGGCTGTGCAAAGAGCACTGGTTTTTTTAGACTGAAAATTATTTGTGAGACTGTCGACACAGTTCACAATTTTGCAGCCGAGAGTTTTCGCTGCATTGCTATGTATGGTAAAATGAGTCAAAAGGCTGAGTCATGGTAAAAAGTACACTGGCACAGACTTCACTGATGAAGCAAACAGTCAGGTATTACCGGCTCAACACTCATCCCCGTCTTAAGCTGTGTTGATCCTGGGATGGGATGTGTGAGTGAATATTACCCTGACATGTCGTCAGCATCCCGCCACCGGTGTCTCCACCTCAACAAGCAGATAATTACAGGTTCTACATTAAAGTGTATCATATATACAGTATATATATATTCATTCTTTGCATTTGTTTTACTGATCTTGATATAAAAAAGAGAGCTGAACAACACTTTTCGCTGAATGATGTCATATACAAAGCAAAAAAAATGTAAGAAGCTAAGAAAAATAAACAACAGTGTGGAAAAATTACTGATCTAACACTGAAATGTGAAAGCATGCGAACAAAACAACTGAATTATTATTAAAGCCATGAGCTACAAAAACGGTGTGAACACGGCTTTAACATGATGAAATACAACAAAAATATATACATTATAGTAAACAGAGAGAGAGAGAGAGCGAGAGAGAGAGAGAGAGAGAGAGAGAGAGAGAGAGAGATGCCTTGATATCACTGATCGCTCTTTCTACTGAAGGAGAATGAAAGTACAATATTTCTCTCTGCTCTTCCTGCTCTCAGATCAGAACAGTTCACCCGCTGTCTCCTCGCGGGATGGTTGTCAGAAGATCTGCAGTCTGCGGGGCCGCTGTGGTTGTTGTAGTTTGGGTTGATGTGGTGGTTGGTTGTGTAGCTGGAGGAGGAAACAGACCAGGAAACAGTTCCCACAAAAGGAGGGAAATCCCTGGAGGAAGTGGCTGGGGCTGGGGCTGGACCCCCTGTAGGAGGACATAACGAACACAATAAAGCATTTAAAAATGTGATTAAAATAATTATTATTCTATTCAAAGTTTAGTTGATGAAGGATAAGTTTATGGTCATGTTTTACCTCGTTAGACTCACTGCTGCTACTGCTGCTACTAGAATCACAATTCTGCAACAAACCATCAAATCAAATTAGATACATTTTTTTAAGTATAAGCTGTTAGTCAGACAAACACCATAAAAAAAGAGCAAGAAGAGTGTCTGTATTAATTGTACTTACAGCTACAGGAGAGCAGATCAAGAGGAACATCGTCAGCAGAAAAAACTTCATCCTGCACTATAAACTGAAATTCAAATCCCTCAGTCGTCAGAGCTGCCTGTGTTCCACAGCGGAGGACGGGTGTGAACAACTTAGTAATGAATAACACATTAAGCTTGTGTTCACTACCTTCACTCTGGCCCCTGAAGGAAACTCCATTAGCTTTTAAATATTATACAGCCTCCGTGTGCGCACATTGCTCTCACACTTTAAAGGTGTGTTACTTCATGTCAGATGTGGTCAGTGTCATGGCAGCCTCCGGAGACAAAACCACAAAATGCGTAAACACGATTTCATTACCCGACCAGACAGACATTTTGTAACATTAAGGGCCCACATCCTGTTTAAAAATCCTGATGGACTTAAAGTATTTTCTGACACATGCTGAGCTAAGTCAACTGCTAAGCCCACTTTGTACAGCTGATCACACACACCTGGACAGTGGATTACAGTTATATTTCGGAAGAAGAAAAAAAAGATTGTCAACGTTGGGGAGGACTGACATGCTGTTGGAGTGTCTGTACTTGTGAAATTGTAATACCTGTTGCCAAGAGCTATGTTTGCCCCTGCGAAACAATCCTTGCCCCATTCTTTCCAAAAACTGTCATCATCTTGTTTGCTCAGGGTGGACCCCTTTTATTAACTTTATAGCCCTCTTCAAAGTTTACAACCTGTTGCAATTGTCACCCTGAGAATTTATCACAGACTATGAAGAGTCATAAAAGTGTTTATTTCCCAATGATGGGCAACAGGATGACAATGAATGTGAAACTTTGGTAAGTACAAGCTGAGAAATTCAGTGTGTGTGTGTGTGTGTGTGTGTGTGTGTGAAAAATCTATGTCAAAATGTGTGCCTGAAAACACTATAGCTCTACCTTTATTGGCTTCGCTTGTAATTTCATGTTATTGTGGGTGTCATGGCTCTCTCACTCTGGCTCCCTCCTGATTGAGGTTCATTCCTTTCACCTGCTCTCACCTGCACACCAGCTCTCCATCTCCTCATCAACTCAGCAGTATATATACCCCGGCTCTCCATTCACTCACCGCCAGATCGTTGTATCAACTACTGCGGTAGACTACGGCTCAGGCTAAGTTAAGACTTTGAAAAATCTTAGAAATTAATCGTTTGTGCTTGTTTTGGTTTTTGAGATTCATCCTGTTTTTTCCTTTGCTTCAGGATCACCATTCACCCACCTGCCTTCCTGCTCAGCCATCTGCCTCAACCTGCTCTCTGGACTCAAGACTGCTCAGCCACACTCACACCCCAACTCTGGTCTGGTCAGCCTTCACCCCCTTCACTCTGCTAACCTCCAGACTAACCTTCAACCCATCTTCATCTCCATTTGTCACAATAAACCTCATTACCAATCAACCCCTCTGTTTATGTGTCCTGCATCTGGGTCCTAAATTCACTGGTCGTAACAGTGGGTGAAAGTTTGAACATTTGATATTCTAATCAGTCTGTAAGAGGTGATAACCTGGCACTCAACCCCCCCCCCCATACACAAGAACTTATCATCTACTTCAGAAAAATGCAGGATGCCCACTGAACACTCCACATAAATTCAGAGACAGTAGAGAGAATTTTCAGTTTCAGGATCCTGGACACCCACATCTCAGACAATTTCACATGGAACCATCAAACAGTGGCTCTAAGTCTAACTCAGAAATGTCAATATGTCACAATAGCTGCTGGCGTCCTTGTGGTGCTCCATTGAGAGTACCAGTATATTGACACTCAAGATCCTGCTGTGGTATAGCAGCAGCTCTTTGGCTGACAGGATGGCCCTGAAGAGGGTCATCAACACAGCTCAGAAAATCACAAACACATATTCACCCGCCCTGGATGACATGTACACCTGCTATGGAAGACACCCTCCATCCTTAAGGACTCATTTCACCCTGCCTACCTGTTTGACCCCCCTGCCCTCAGGAGAGCATAACAGATGCATCAAAGACATACAAACAGTTTATAGCCCAAAGCCAACACCAACAATGCACTACAGAACACTGCACCAAAAGCACAATGGACACTTTTTGTACAATACTCTGAACTTTTTTGTGCAAAATCCAAGTGATATATATTAGAGTGTATATTAGAGTGCAATGTTGTTATCTGATTATCTGATTCTATTTTAGCTCCATGTGCAGTGCAACAGAATTTGTAAATACCAGTAAAATGACATTAAACACATTATTTCTCTTGTATTCTATTACATACTACACACTGAGCGTAGTAAACAGTGTAGATCACCCCAGAGATTCATGCAGTTCATTGTAATAAATTGTTGAAATAAATCTAAGGCATGAATACAAAAACGTTGTGCTAATCAGCTGATTAAGGGCTATGTTACTTTCACTTTCCATAGGAAAAAAGGGGGAGTTGAGCATATGATTGCAAACTGCTTATTACAGCAAACGGAAAGTAAACCTGATGAAGGCATTGTGATGTCACTCATGGGAGGTAAAAAAAAAAAAAAGACTACAAGGAGGGCGAGAAGGAAGTGGACAGTCAGACTGAGTTATGTTTATACTATACAGTAGGTCTACTTTAAACCACATCAGTGGCCCAAAATGCGTAATGTTTGCAATGACAGTAGGAAACCTCCCTAGGGGGGCCACATCTGACAGCACTCACTCATATAATAGTAAATAAATGACGCTCATCTAGCCCTAAATATGGGGAAAAGACATTTTAATAACATAACTTCCACAAGAAAATGTGTTGGTGTCAGAGTATTTATACCGTAATGGGGATGAACGTTATTTGGAGGGGCCCCCTGTGAATTTTTGCCTTGGGCCCAAACAGACTTCATAATCGCCACTGCTTCTGTCATGTGCTCTGTAACTCTGGCTAACTTAGCTAGCTACTGCTAACAGGAAACTGAAAGCTAGCAGGAGCTGAGAGGTCTTTTTCCTTGATAGCATATAATAAATCAGCTTTACCTTAAAGAATTCAACTCAAGTAGTGCTACAGCTTCCATGCTGATGCGGGATGCTTTTTGATGGACTTTGATTCTAGTTGCTGTTAGACACTTTTTGTATACATTTCATTTGTTGTCATTTCTTTTTAGGTATCTTTAAAACCAGGTTCAATCAAACAGCCCTATGAGGTCACCAATACAGCATGTAGATCCAGAATAAGAGGTTTCTCACAACTTTAGGGATGTTTTTGGTGAGAAAAGTCTAAGAGACACTAAAGTATAAATCATAAAACAGAGGAGTTTGCCTTCAGGGACAAAAGTGATACGTATCAGGAAAACATCTGATCATCAACCTGGAGACAAGCTGCTCATAAAAAAAAGTGTCTCAGTTTTATGTCGTTGACATTTCAGAAGTTACCATACGTCTGACATCTGATAATAAAACTGGGAATGTTGTTGTTTACAATCATGGTACACAGCCAAGCTGTACACTAAACTTTCTAAGCTTGAATTTATGTGGAAACCCCAAAGGTGCAAAAGATATGTGAAGCACCCTGTTTATTGGTGTTTGTTATATTCAGTATTTCTTTGCTAAAACAACCAATTGAAATGACAATGATGGGTTTTAATCCCTTACGTAATGTTGAGGCAAGATTACATCCCTGTTGGAAAAACGATCTTATCTCCGGACACAAAATTCAACATAACACCAGACACAGCTGCTGTCAGGGAGCAGAGGAGCAATGTGGCATCAGAAAAGATTTCATGCATTGGGAGATATACTCCGTATTTAAAACAGAGCGCATCAGTGCATTGACTTGTTCATAATAAAACTTTATTTTGAAATAAACCCAGTGTTAAAATGCTGTGCATGTATCCAAGAAATCCAACTAAATCAACTGGATAAAAGAATGTAACATGACTTCACCTGATGAATGAAAGTCAAAGACAAACTAGAGTTGATACTTTCCAAACATGTTTGTGACGGTACGTCTGTGACACTTGAAACTTGTTACTGTGAAATTGCACGTTTGTGATAGACGTTTATTTCCTGCAGTAGACATTCTTGTCTTTGCTTTGGAGCTTTGGTGTGGTTGCAGTTGCCTTTAGTGGATGCTTGGTGGCAGTATTGTTTTCCTCATGCAGCTATGTGACGATCAGACAGATCATTGTGCACAGTTACACAATGTCAAAACATTACATGGGAGGTAAATTAAATAACTAAACCAGTTTGTTTGTTAATTATCTAGCCTTCGGACATTAACACATACAGTTTATACATTTTTAGGAGCGCTGCATGGGTCCTCAATCAAGCTGAACAGCAAACATTGTGCTCTTTGTGGAGGGCGGGAAGGAACGATGAAAACAGTCCATGTGTTTGTCACTTAAGTGAAAAAAGTTCTCTGACGAGTATCATAGGCAAACAAAGAGAAATCCAATGTACTCTGTTGTGTTCGTGGCTATAGGTAAAGTAAAAACAAATTGTGGCAGACCAACGCGTTTCAGCTCATCAGAGCCTTCACCAGGGTGCAAAGGTCATGGAAGGACGTCATTATATATAGCAACTTGAATCAACCGGAAATGATTTAAACAATAGTGTAAAACAAAAGCACAGAATATGTGAAATGACTGTTGTAAAAGATAAAACAGAAAAAGTTTTTAAAGAAAAATACGTACCCACTAAAAGAAAGGAAGCATTCCCACAATTTGAACAGTGATTGAAAGAAAGAACAAAGATATACAGGTGAGGTAACATACAGTGTCAAAGTGAGTCTCATGTGGCTCTCCAGTACTTTCAAACTTCACAGTGGTAGGTCTAGGTGGATGTAATGACTCATTCAGTCTTAGAAATGTTGTCTCTGACCACAATCCAGGCAGCAATTACAGAGCCACCACAACGTATTGTGAAAATAAGTTAGTACTAAGTTAGTATCCTGCCTTGTGACAAGCTTCTTCTACAGTATATCAAGGTAAAACAACACTACTGCTAAACCAACATGTGCCCTCCTCAAATATATGTTCCTCCTTTTTTTTAATTAAATAACTTAAAAAACTTCTGACTTGCTCAAAACTATCAAAATTTCCGTAATTTCTCCTTCTATGTTTTCTTTAAAGGAGTGATGAGGAGTGTGGTGGTGGTGGAAAATCTCCTGAATGTTCTTGACAGTGCAGGTGAGTTATCTGCTCTCACTTGAAGCTGTGATAAAAGATAGAGAGAGGGAGAGATATCACCCCTACGAGATCACAAAATCAATGTACACCAACAATTGCGTAAGCTCTTGTCAGGTCGGCATCGGGAGACTTTGCCTTTTTTTTTTTTTTTTTTACACAATTTTAAGAGTACAGAATAAGGATGTGTTTAATAGGCTCTCTGGTGACGCCTGTGGAGATTCTGAGGGAAAATCAAAATGGAAAAAAGCAAACCACAGAAAATTAAAATAATGATGTATTATTATATTATAATGATAATAATAAAAAAATGAATGAATAAGTAACATCAGGTTATAGCAATGATTATTATATTCTTCCACAACATCATCATTCGCATCATCATTGTTGTTGTCACCACCATCATCATCACTACCAGCAACAACAAATATTATAATGCCAATGGAGATGGGGGGTGTGCCACAAACCCTCCCATAGAAAAACCTTAATTCAGAGCCTCACAGAGAGCCGGGCTCTAATTGACTATGCACGCATATGAAGTGGTAGAGGACCCGCGCTTCACATATTTTTTAGAAGTCCTCAAGTCTTGTGACAATGTGCAGATAAGCACAAATAACAGCTGCGCCCTCTGTTGCAGTAACAACAGATGTCTCTGCGAGCAAGGAGGGTTCAACAGAGCTCGCCATTTTGAAGTTAATATGACTCACTTTTCAAAGTTGGAAAACTTTCAATCAGTTGAGGTGCCATAAACGTATAATATTGAGTTAACACAACATTTTCATAGACTTGAAGTAAAACTAAAGATAAGATAAAGATAAACTTTATTGATCCCCCATGGGGGAAATTTTGATCTTATCTTTATCTTTAAGTAAAACTAACTTCAAATGTTATGTTATTATGACTTTTTGTTTTTACAGTGTGCGCTCTCTGACAGCTAAAGTTTAGTAGGAGCATGTTGTGGTTTAGCTTGGTGCTTCAATCTTGTGGGAGAATGAGGTGCACAAAGACTGCACCTCATTGTTATATTGTTGCTGTTTGACATGAGCAGGGAAAAATAAAGTAGGTATTTGAGACAGTTACGCTCACGGCTGAATGATCATCGGCCTGTGTGTTTGTTTACAACGCACAACGTTCTCCCAGGATGCTACTGTGTTGACGTTAGCGTATCCTCTCCCGCTTGCTGTCGGCTGTTTCACATAAAGTAACGAGTGCTTTTAAGTGTCAGTTACTGAAACGGCGTTATTGAATCTGGAAAGTAACTAGGTACATTACTAGTTACTGCAAATAGCAGTGGTATTATAGTACATGCTACTTAGTTACTCATAACACTGATCATAACTACTCTTGATATTGTTAAAGGCATGCCCATCTTGGTGTGGTCTCACGAGGTATTAGTGGGTGTGCATGTGTATGACCCATCCAACCATCACATGAAGTTGGGCCACTCAGTTTAATTCCAAACTGAAATAACAAAACCCATCAATCAAAACATGCATGAGCACTGAAAATAAACACCTGATTGGGGAAAGGAGAAGAAAAAACGCAGGAGAGCAAAGATCTCCTCACCAGAGTTTGAGACCTCCTCTGCACCCTGCCGCTCTTCTCCAACAAGCAGAGGGAGGAGGGGGAGCAGAGAGAGACCAGGCCACACGTAACACTTCTTTATTGTATAGCTCTCCTGAATCATAAAGGTCTTTGTAAAAAAAAACAGAAAACTCTTCTGCTATAGCTTTAGGGCGAAATGATACAGCTATTGTTGAAGAGGGATTCTCTTATTCTGAGACCGTTTGGTTTGCCTGCGAGACCTTCAATCTACCTAATGACAGGTTTGCTCTCCTTGTTATGTTTGACAGAATATTGCAATCACACGCTCAGACATATGGTAGTGGTAAGAATCTAGGAGATATTTTTATTTTCCACCAAGAGATGAACATGTGATGTCTTTCTTGTGAAAAAGATATTGCCAACACAAGTGCAGGGTCAATAATTTGACCATGTCTGTAAGTTATTTTTGTAAACTATATAAGGACACCTTAGTGAGCATATACTTTACTTAATCTACATTTTAACAACGTATCATTTTAGGTGAAATATCAAGAGAGCCCAGATAGAACATGAGACTTTAAATCTACCTAATGACAGGTTTGATCTCCTTGTTAGTCTTGAAAGAATATTGCAATCACACGCCCACACATATGGTAGTGGTAAGAATAGGAGATATTTTCTTTTCCACCAAGGCTTCTTTAAAGTTGTCAAAAAAAAATATTCAGCCAAAAAAATGTGTCACTTAGAGCAGTTTTGCATATTTGAAGTTTATTTTGCAGAAAGCACAGAGTTGAGGTGATATTGATCCATCGTTATGATTAATATAAATGTTTAAAAACAACATTTATCATGACAAACAGACTTAGAAATCAAGCTTATGTTAAAAATTGAAATTGTAGCAGAAGAGGCTGTATTTGTAGTCGTTGTTGGCTTTTATCCTTGTGGGGCAAGAAGTTGGGTAAGAAGTAGAATAAACGCTTGTATTTGTTCAGCAGATAGGGTGGTGGTGGCTCCTGCAGCTGTGGTGGTGGTGGCTCCTGCAGCTGTGGTGGTGGTGGCTCCTGCAGCTGTGGTGGTGGTGGCAGCTGTGGTGGTAGTCTTCAAGAAAAAAAAGAAACATTCATTGTTAAACTTACAGCATACCAGTTTCTGGGGAATTTACAGTAAATGTCATTAAAGTGAGTGAAATGTTGAACTGTAGAGGAGAGAGAAGACACTCACTTCACCAGAGTTAGAGTTAGAGTCAGAGCCGGAATCAGACCGAGCAACACGTCTCCGCTCCATGTCCTGTTAAAAATCCAAAAGGTTAAGATTTTGTATATCAAAGGAACATATATTTTACCAGTATAAATACTGAGTATGAAATGACTTACAGGACGAGCCAGAGCGAGGCTCAGGAGGCATGCAGGCGAGGGTGTCTTCTCATTAGCAAATAGTATTGTTGGGAAACAGTGATGATTAGGAAACTTTTCACCTCCACATTCTAAGGTTAGGAAACAGATACATGTGGTTATTATGAGAGTCACACCTGAGATCATTTGTAGGATTTATTAAATATTTCATAATAGAGATAATGTACTGATGTCCGCTTGGTTTTTGTGAAATTTTGAACCTCTGTAGTCCCATCCCGTTTTAGTCATGCACTCTTTGTAGTCCTTGTAATCCCCTTTATCCCTGGTGATCCATTCAGTGAGGAGGTGCGTTGATTTTTCTATTTACACTAAATTTCATTTTACATTGAAGTTTTAAAATGAGATGTGCTGTGCAATCATTAGATTTGTTTTTTTTTTTAGCAATGTTCTTGTAATGAATCATGCCATACAGTATCTTATGGAAAGCGCCTAAATTGGGAATTGCTTTATTTCTCATCCCAACAACAACTCCAAGTACACTTCATATGCATTGAAATCATGTTTAGAGAGGTCAAACAGTCGATTAAACACTGAAGGTCATGGACTGGCCCCCACAGAGTCCAGACTTGAATGTAAGAGAGGCATTATGGGATCACCTGGACAGAGAAATACATGAAATACAGCCTAAATCTGAAGAACTCAGGGAAGTGCTGAAGACACCTGGTGTTATATACCAGAAATCTATTTACATATGTCCTTTATTTTCTGGATGTATCTTAATACAGAGTTATTAAAACTTAGCTAAAACAAAAGAGCTACTGTTTCTTTGGCCAGCAGTATTCAAAGGCCTCTGTAAGGCTAGTGACTGTCCTACACCTAATGCGCTGCTTCTCAACTTCGTCATCCACCCCATTGCCTCAGAAATCTTTGCACAGGCCCTCTGTCACCGCAAACCAAATCTGTGTTTATCATGTTATCGTCGGCTGTTGGTAATGCTGAGGGTTTACTGCTTTGACACTCCCATTTCATCTTCTTCCACACAGCAGCTCAAATACAGCAGGAGACTAATCAGCCAGTTTGTACATTTCCCATTAAATTCTTCAGGTCTGGTGAGAATTGGTAATAAATTGGTGAGGATCTTTAGTAAAAGTGATTTAAAATCACGAAACCTTTTTATAAATAGAAAAATACAGAAATGCTGAAGCGCAAATAAGACATGTTACAAGAAAGGCAAAAAGATTATGAAGCAGAGAATAAGATGCAGCAGCTTCAAGTTTGAAAACCACAACTTTCAGAGGGAGCAGATTTACATTTCTAATAATAAAGTGTGAAATATGATGAAACCATGTATACAGGGGCTCAGAACATTCATTAGTTGTTGTTGTTTTCTGTCATCTGCAAAAAAGCAGCGAAAAGAACCTGCAACAATGACGCCAACTGTTGTGCATTTAGCTGTTAACCCCTGACAGTGGTGATTGTTAAACAGCAGAAGAGTTTTTACAGTGAATGCTACTCAGGTGAGTTGAATGTTGAATCGTAGACGATAGAGAAGGCACTCACTTCCTATGAGCCAGAGCGCAAAAGTGAATGAGCGCTTCGTGTCCTGGGGGAAATGAATCGACAAGTTCCTTTTCATTGTATTTTAGAGTGACACATTATGCCATCCGCATGTAAGTACACTGATTTTGAAATGAGTTGGACAATATCAGACTTACAGGATGAGCCAGAGCGAGGCTCAGGAGGCTAAACCTTTTACCTGATAGTTGCTTTAAAAACAAGAAAAGTAACATAAGTGTTTTTACATCACATTTCATACTAGGTATAGTGCCTTTTTTATGTTAAAACTGTGGTCATATATATATTTTTATCAATCAATCTTCATTTGTATAGCGCCAATTCCTAACATGTTATCTGGAAACGCTTTACAGAAGAGCAGTTACAGTAAAAGACCTAACTTTTTGTTATGTTGCAAAAGAAAAATGGGATAAGATGCAGGAATGATTTCTCCTGTGAATTCCTTGCGTTCCTGTTGTCCACAATTTTTTCTTTCTGTTTGTCGTTGTTTATGTAGACTAAATCAAAGCTGGAAGGGAGGAACTATTATGTATTTTGAAAAATAATACATTATGCTCATATTAAGAAATAATGGCTGTATTTTAAAAAGGCAAGTGCAACTACTTTCTGTTCATGATACTAGCATCAGCATACCTCAAGGATAAGTTAGGTTTATCTCAGCAGAGTGATACCTGTGTGACTGAATTTACACTTGAACAGTAAAAGACATTAAAGTTGTATTTCATGGTTCAACTAATCATTTATGTTTTTTTATGTAAGAGAAGAAACACAAGAATCAATGAAAAAACACCAATATTACAGGAAAACGATTTAAAATTATGAATTATGTGTGCCTGTTTTTTATTTTGTTTTTAAGGCAGTATATGCCAAAGGAACGTGCAACTAGCCCGTTATGATGTCAAACTCGACATTAGTGATCAATTATCTTTATGTGATCTTGACTTTAACATCCAATATTTGTAGTTGGAAAATCAAGAGGTCCCAGATAGAACACAAGACTTTACATAAATTAATAGCAGCTCCAACTTTCCATTACAGAGTGGTAAATATGATGAAACCATATAAATGAGTGCCAAGACTGCAATGGTATAAGAAACACTGTTGAGAAAAGTAAAGGTGTAAGAGCTTTCTATATCTATCTGAATATTCATACTGCACACTTTTAAAGCAGCATTAATGTTGTCAGACAAAATTAAAACCAAAAAGATGAATCAAAAAAGGGAGCAATTTGGCATTATTGGACTTTATTTTGCACATACTACAGAGTTGAAGTGATTTGATCCGTATGTTTAATTAAACTTGATTGATAAGTGTGAAAACATACAACAGTAATCATGACAAACTGAAACAAAACAAAGCTTATGTTAAAAATCAGTGTCACTCATTACTGGGTTTTATTCTATATTGATCTCTGAGTTCATTTCAAATTTGAATTAGTAGTAGCAGACGCTGCATTAGTAGCTGTACTATGGAAACAATGATATAAGTTGGTCAGGAGACGGGGTGGTGGTGGCTGTGTTGGCGGTGGTGGTGGCTGTGTTGGCGGTGGTGGTGGTGGCGGTGGTGGTGGCCTACAAGAAAATCAGAAACATTCATTGTCAAACTAACAGCATATGAGTTTCAAGAAGTTAATTATAACTGCCATTCACATGGGTTAAAAAGTTTAGCTATAGAGGATGTAGGAGGCACTCACTTCATTAGAGTTAGAGCCAGAGTTAGAGCCAGAGTTAGAGCCAGAGTTAGAGTTAGAGCTAGACCGAGCAATACGATCCTGTAAAAAAGCCAGGAGTTCAAGATTTGATATTTCTTTCAGTTTTATTTTACTTCAGTTGTCATGGCATAATCATTTAAGTACACAAGAATGAGAATGAAACGACTCACATGACCAGCCAGAGCGAGGCTCAAGAGGCATCCAAGAACAAGTGCTAACTTCAGCATGGTTACAGTGATCACACCTGTTCAATGGTGAAAAAGGAGTATTTATCTGATCAGCAAAGTCATCTATCGCCAAACATTACACAGAAAGAAGAAAAACAAAGGGTTCAGGTTATTACCTTCAAGTATTTACAACTTCAACAGAGTGTTCCAGATGGTTGAGGAGGTTGTTGTAGTGTTGCTCTGAATGTGGAGCTTTACTTTTATACAGTTAAGGGAGAGGGTGTTATCTAATTAACAAACAGCATTGTTGGGAAATGGCATTAGGAAATATCTCATTGTGTTTTAAGATGAAGAAACAGCTAGGTGAGGTTATAATCAGAGACAAATATGGACAGGATGATGTGTACATTTCATTTCATAATTAATACCAGAGATAATTATTAGAAGCCCGAGCAGCATGACCTCCTTGTTTTTGCCAATTTATTCTTCAAGGTAATCTGTCTCTCCATGAATTTAAAGAAACTAAACTTTGCAGTTGAAAAGTTCAAAATAAAGCTGAAAGATACAATTATAAATAGGGCCTAGAAGACCCTAACAAACAAAAGGACCTTAAAATTACCTTTGAGGGAAACAGGTAGCCAGATACTTTACAATTAGTAAACTATGCTCTTTTTCTGGTTCTTATCAACATTTGTGCAGCTTGATTTAAAGCGTATAAGACAAACAGAACCACTCTCTCAATGCTTTTCAGATTATTAAATTATTTTTTTTTATATTCAGAGGCTTAGTTCAAGTGTATGTAGGTTCATTTTGAGTTTATCTCTCTGAGCATCAATGTCGGTGGCCTTAGATTTTTCCGAGTAAAAAGTTCTGTGCCATGCAAACATTTTAAGGAAACATTAACATTTATAACTTTCATCTCTGCAATCAAAAACATAATATCGAAGATGGCACACATGGCAACAAATAGCTGTGCATCATCAGCATTTCATCCTTTCAGATCATGTTTTTAACGAGCAGTGAATGAAGGTAAACAAAAAAAGGCCCTCGTATTGAACCTTGAGGAACACCACCATTTATTTCTTAGTTTTAGGACAAACATAAGTTATATATATGCTATACACAACAGGCATTTCTCGAGCAAGCTTATTACAGTCAATGGATAGACGTGGTTACATGATAACTGAAGGGTTACACTTGTGATTTAATTACTAGCTTAATACGACTAAAATACAACAGATTTCTCTCAAGATAAATGTAATTAACAATTTTAGCTCCATGTGAAAACGGGAACCAGCAGAAAGGAATGGGTCCTGTGAGTAAATGAGAAGTAGAGTGTGGTTTTAAAAGACAAAGTGGCAAATTGACAATATAATTCTGTGACTTCTGTGGCGGGAAGCTAACCTGCTAACCATCATGGGTGTGTTTTCACTTTAATATCCTTAGCATAATGAGAATCAGTTGTCAAAACAGTACAGATAGTGGTGGTGAGTGATGCATATTTTATTGTGCTATTAGCTGCTGCAGTGCATTCCTTTTTTTAATTTGGCCAATAAGCTTTCCTTCAGCTTGCATTCAGTTAAACATGCATATATTTTCTTTTTTTACTTTATAACTTAATACAACAGTCTTAGCAAACACAACTGAGCTCTTCACACCAGATGGTTTTATCTCCAGGCGTGTACATCATCAGACCACCATGCGACTCATGACACACATTTTAGGTCAGCTATATGAAATTTGACATTCCAACGGAAAGTACCAGCCAGTCATTTATTATATTAACTGAATAAGCTTCCCTTAACAAAAAGAAAATACAATTTCATAACTAATACACCAAAATACAAGAAATAAAGCTTAACCTCCCAAAATGTTCTGGGATAAGGCCCCCCGACCCCCTAGACCTCGTTTTATTTTTAACAACTATATTTTTTACTGTGTGATTGTCTGACTTTTAGTGTCTGTCCAATGTTTTTTATTATTAGAATTCCTAAATTATTTTGCTTCTAGGAAGAGTTTAGTTGAGCCAGTATGCACAGTGTGTTTGCATATGTGTGCACACAAGTGCCACCTCAGCCTCTTGTAGGGCCAGGAAAAAACCCAGTGAGTGTGAGTCATCTCGGACCACATTCAGCGCTAAAGTAGGATGGAGGCGGTGTACTTCGGCTAGCTTACTGCCTTAAATTCTTAGATTTAGCCGGGTTATCACAGATTTGTAGATTTATGAGCTTTATGACAACTGGGAAGGGTTTCTTCACGCATACATTTCTAATTTTCTTTTCTCACTCATGTCATTTTATTTTAATTTGTGTACACTGTACCAAACAAATTTTATTTCTGTATATTATATCATGCCTTAAGTTGTACAAGGACCATGACACAGTCTGGAGCTAGGGATTGGTATTAACTTGTACCTTGCTTGTGGACAAACTGTGCTCCTATCAGCAGTTAACATTAATTTCACGTCTTATTTAATGTTTTTATTCAATATGGGAGCTATAACGGGGCCTTATTCACCTTAAGTATCCTTTCAAAACATTAAATGATGATAACAAACCACAATGCAGACTCACAGCAGAGATAGGGAGACCGGGACTCTTGTTACCGCGCAGCAGTACGCAAACAAGAGGGTCATAATGAACTGAAGTGATCAAATGATGGAAAACTTTGTTTGACCTTGACGCCATAGTTTCCGGCCTTGCCTAATGTTCCTCTAGAGTTCTGTGGACTGGCAGAGAAATATAACAACTGCACTGCAGACTGGAGTCTCTTTGTATTATACATGAGGAGTAATACAAAGTATTACTGAGTATGAGTATAAACTGCCCATGGTGTAGAAACTATTTATTCATATATCGTCTCAGGATGAAATCTGTTTAAGTTCCTGGCTGCTGCAGAAGTCAACACAGAAACAGCTGCCATGTTGGTGATGATGATGATACTCAAAATAGAGACATTGATTTAAAGACCTTTATATTCACTAGTCCCTGTGAAACGTCTGCTTTACCATCTGTGAATTACTTTATCCTGTTAAATGTACAGTCATGTGTCTGTCAAGGCAGCTCATCATGGTGGCTGCCGACAAGACACGGACCGTTACAACTATAAAATTACGGGGTTCTCTGGCTTTGATAACTGTTGGAAATATTTGACTTAATGCCAGTAGTCAACAATAAAATATATATAACATAGGTTTAGTACATTTTTAATTAATCTAAATATTTTAAGTAAACATTAGCAACCAAATTCTACATATTATACCTTTGAATTAAGAGCATGCAGTAAACTATTAACTTTATTAGTTTGATGTTCATTATGACTGAAAGTGATATTTGAGAACGATCTAGATGCACACAAAAACGAGAAGTTGTACCATCTGAAAGAAGACCTCTGAAACCGAGCAGTGCTGATTTAAGAACACTTGGTTAAAATTCAAGAGCTCCTGACAATGAATGTGTTCAGTATGAATACTCTGGTTGAATTATTGACTGTTAACTTATTAAATAATGGTATTCTGACAAGAAGATACCAATATAAAATATTTTATATTATCGGTTTGTATGGTGAATAAACAATGTGGTCACTTAGATAGACACAGGTGATGGGACAGACTGAAAGTGTTGATGTGATTATTTCTTTGACAGACATATTTTTCCATCAACAAAGATATTATTAACAATATTCCACATATAAATGACTGAGTAGAAACACACATGGTGCACTTTTGACAAGTTTATTGAGAAGAAACTACAGAGACTAAAAGGGTTTTGATCCACATATTCAACATGAATGGAATGATGGTTGTTAAGTTACAGCCATGACAAACTGATACTAAACTGAACTGCTTGTTGATCACTTGTTAAGGTTTAGGAACCGGTAGTGACAGGAGCAGCAGTAGTAGCAGCCACTGTAGTATTCATTGGAGCTGCAGTTGTAGTAGGTGCTGCAGTTGTAGTAGTAGTGGTTTGTTGGAGTAAATTTAAAAGTCTCTGCAACAACTGTTGCAGCGAGGCAGTTGTGGTGGTAGTAGTAGCCTGGGTAATGAAGCCCACAAGAAAGTTAGAAACATTTAAATTGTCTCATGTTGGGCAGAGCAGATTCTTAGGAACTGAACAGTTACTGACTTTCAAATGCGCTGAATACTTAAAATTGTGGAACTTAGAAAGGGCACTCACCTCATTTGAGTTAGAGCCAGAGTTAGAGCCAGAGTTAGAGTCAGAGCTAGAGTCAGACCTAGCAACACGTCTGCGCTCCATGTCCTGGGGAAAATCCACCACATTAGATATTTCCTGTATTTTTCCATTTCAATAATAGTAGTGGTATAAATATACTAGAAACTTGTTTTGTACATTATTACATGAGATTGTCACACTTACAGGATGAGCCAGAGCGAGGCTCAGGAGGCATCCAAGAAGAAACACGACCTTCAGCATGGTTACAGTGATTACACCTGAAAGAAAAACATGAATATTTGCTCAAAATTCCCCCTCTCCCCCAGAAAACACTGAAACAAAAACATTCTGATAGTTACCTTCAAATCTTCACAACTTGAGCAGATTGTCTCGATGATGATCAAAGAGGTTGTTGTAGTGTTGCTCTGAATGTGGAGCTTTCTTTTATACAGCTGCAGGAGCGGATGTCACCTCAGAAGCAAACAGCACGATTGGGAAATTATTGGGAAATCTTCCACCTCCTTACAAAGGTGGGGCTGTAGTGATTAGAGACTAAAACCCCACCTTGACCAACTTATATGTAGCAATTTGTTAACAGCTTCTACCGGAAACAACATACCATAGTATTCTGAAAGAATATCAACTCGATTGAAGTCTGAAAACAATGTTTCAAGCTGTTGTTATTTACAGTCAGTAAAATCAGAAAACAGATGACAAACATGGGAATATCTGGTCTTTTGATGACACATCAAGTGATTTAGTGACTTAAGCAGATTGCAGGCACCCGATTAAGCTTGCATTTGCATCCGTTTGCCCTCTTTAGTTTTGGGAAATATATTCCGACATTGTGCCTTTCCTACCAAAATGTATAGCTAGTCCCTTCTTTGAAAAGGTCTTAAGAGGTTTCATAGTGCTGCATTAAAGTCTTAGTTATCGTTGCATCATTGCTGTTGTTAGGAAAAGGGATGAGAGTTGATTGGAAAACATTAGCAAACAATGTGTGAAGTAATTGCTGTTTCACAAAGAATTAAGCTTGCCTGATTCATTTTGAGAAACCAGTGGTGTGTCTCAATATCAGACGGTTGTTATAAGTATCGATGGGGCACACGCATACAAACACAGCACAGCAGCTGAATGAAGGTGCGTTACATGACTCACAATTTGAAATGCTCTGATCTGTTTTAAGCCAAATATTTATTGTGCTTAATTTTTTTTAAGTTTCATCAATCATTATAATGACGTTTATTTTCTCCTCCAGAATCTTCAGAAAACATGAAGCTCTTGTGTGTAGCCGCTTTACTTTTGTCAGCAGTCGCTGCCCAGGTAAAGGCTTTTTCTTCCTATGGTGAAATGTGTGCTAAAAAAAGAAAAAGATAAAACAACTCATGAGGGATTTTTTTTGAACATGTAAAAAAATATATTTCTACTATTTTTGATTTTTTTCAGTCAGATTTCTTTGATCCTGAGCAGGATGAAGGGTTTCCTCCTGCAGATGGAATCGAGGTATGGAGGGGTGCAGACATGAACAGAATCACAAGTCTGACGCTGCATTTGTCCTCTTTTGGTTCAGATTTCTGTCTCCTTTTTTTTTCATTGAATTTCCTTGAATGTGAGCAGGTGGTGACTGGAGTCCCTGAAGATTACCAGTGGACAAGTGGAGACTTTCCTGAATCAGCCGCAGTAACAGTAAATATGATTAGTACTATAGTTATTCATTGATTATTATAAAACTATAGTTACAGATAATGAGTGAGTCTTATCATCTGACACTGAGTGTTTGGGTAGTTACATTCCTGACCTTAATGAGGGTCAAAGGTCAGGTACAATCAGTTCTTTTTTTGCCTTTTAGTAAGCTAGCTTTTATTAAAGGAATAATTCATGTTTAAAATAAAACATGTGCTT
This sequence comes from Labrus mixtus, assembly GCF_963584025.1. NCBI lineage: Eukaryota > Metazoa > Chordata > Actinopteri > Labriformes > Labridae > Labrus > Labrus mixtus. Next base: position 26,346,256 of record NC_083613.1, on the reverse strand, counting down.
TTATTAAAAGTTTTCAACACCGTAGTTTTCCAAAAGCATTCACTTTTAATATTTTATGATGAATACAAAATGATAAGTTGAAACTATTTGAATGTCTTGCTGTCACATTGAGTTATCTCACAATAAGCAGACTAATAACCTTTTTTCATTAAAACCATATTCACACAATACATTTAATTAAACATTTAATTGTTGTCATATTGTCTTGGTGTAGGTTATTTTTTCATGCTCAGGGGAAATGTACATGGAAATAAAGTAGCCTAATATTTGGTCAATTACAAAGAAAACAGAATTAAGAGAAAGAAAGGAGTCAAGATGGTCAAGTATGATGGTTAATCATAACCTGGAAATAGCAAATTAAGGGCTGATATACAGTCAGGAGTCAGTAAGTATCTGCACAGTTCATATATAGTGATGATCAAGTTTATACGTATACTTAAGTTGAAACTTATATTATAACAAAGCCGTGATATAGGAGCATTCAGAGTCACACAACTGAAGAGAAGAGGGAGAGGAAAGAGAGGAAACAAAGATGATTGTGTAGGTATTTAAAAATATATACATAGCAAGGAACTGACTGAAAAGGGTTTTAGGAGGCTAGAATACCTTTTCCCACTGCTTCTGCTCCGATTTATTGTTCAGAAAATGTCATGTAGAGTAAAAAATGTTATGCCTTCTTATTCAGTGTAGCCTGGGGTTTCTGGACTGTGCTGGTTAGTAATCGGGATCACTGTGGAGAATATATTTATATAACCTGACAAAAAGAGAAAAATAAAGCAAGTCAATCAAACACTTCATCACGCTCCACTCACGGCAAAACACGAGCTGAAGCGTAGTTTACCCTTAGGTTCAGCTACAAGTATTTAAGTCAGTATAAAAAATGTAAAGACTAAAGTAAATAAAGGCAACACACTGTACATTTGTAGTGATTAGCATAATTACTGTTTAAAAGCCATGATGATAAAGGGATATTTGGAGAACTTCCCAGAATGTTTATTTGTCTTTAACATTTGCTTCGGATCACAATAATAGATTATGGACATTAAGGCATGCTACAACATATCCAGACTTAAATCTAGCGTCACCTCATATGTTATGGGTCAGTCATTTTCTGAGCTGAGCAGTAATTCTGTGCTTCTCACAGGCTTCTTTCCAGCATGGCAGGCCTGGAGGCTTCAAGGGTCCGTTTGGCAGGCTGGTAAATCACTTTATTTTACTTTTTTTGTAAATTTTCATTTATATATAAGAAGCCAACACTTTAATCCTTTTATCCTGAAGCACTGTTTGATATCTGCTCTTCAAAATTTGACGCACTCTTAGACTGTTTCATTATTTTCAACGTTAAAGTAAAATAAACACAATTACTGCTTTCTTCTGTAGGAGTGGGTCACCTCGTTCAAGGTGGGCATTCTTACATCTCTAATTTCAAATATGAAACACTTTAAATTTACTAGACAAATTAGACAAAACTGTATTTTTACACATATATTTATCTTTATTTACTTTTCAGGTTGACAATGTGACAGTTCAGGTAAGATCATGGATAAGAGATGACAAACCATCGTATGTTTTATGTTTTTAAAAAAGCTTTTTGCGACAAAACAAAGCAGATAATTTCAAAATGTGTCTTTCATCCACAGAGTGGCTCCGCTGTGAACCTGCAGGAGGTAAAAAAAAATATGATTTCATTGATTCAACCTTTGTAATAAAGCAAATTACACCTGCTTATGAAATGAATGGATCCCACTGATCCTCTGTGTGAAAATGTTGCAGGGGGAGAACATATTTCTGGGGAAGAAGGTAGGTGATGGAAATTTAACATTAAACACTTGACATGTTGTAGTTGATTTAACCTTTATCAAGAAAAGGTTTCATTCATGTGGCAATGAATTCAGTGAAATGATAAGTGATAGGAACCCACTGATCCTGTGTAAAAATGTTGCAGGGCGACAACATGTTTCCTGGGAAGAAGGTAGGTGATGGAAATTTGACATTAAACACGATTAGTATAACAAGAAGAAGAATCAGAGTACTGGGTAGGGGGCATGCCATCACAAGGTATTGTCACATAGTGGAAAAAAAAAACAAAGAAGAGGACGCAAGTGCAGACTAAACTAAATATATATATATTTTTTAAAGCAAAAACTAAAGCTTACTCTTTCTAGTCCAACATAAAAATCCACAAAAATGGAAAAACAAATCTCAGAGAGCCACAAGGAGCAGAACAGATGACGTACGAACACGGTAGGAAGACGTATGACACAGAAGGGAAGAAACACAGAGACTGCATTCATGTGCTCCTTGGATGGTCCCACTTTAAGAGTCAGTTCACCTGATTTCAATTCAGAAAGTCAGAATGTTGTAACCACAACAAAAAAACACCATGGACGCTACGAAGAAGATGTGTGGAATGTCTCTGTTACAAGTCATATTGAAGCAAAAAGTTTATGTGCAATACATGAATTAATAAAAAGTATTTTAAAATTAAACAAACATATTTGGCCCCCCAAGTAATGACGTATATGACGTGAAGTCGGCAAGTCAAGCACCTAAATCTTTCCCGAGTTTCCGAGTTGTGTTTCTGACTTGAGCAGTGCATTGTGCTATGTGCATTGTCCAACTCAGAAACGTGTTTTTTCGGAAAAAAACGGAAAACAGAGACTGTATGTAGCAATGACAGCAGAAAATGAAAGCGTATTCAAACAGTAAGTCTGATTTGTTGTTTCTTTGACAGAGAGGAAGGGGCCGACCTCCGATGGATTGGGTAAATCCTATACTGTCTGGCAAACTTGACTTTCACTCAAATATGTTTTTTTATAAATGATTTCCTGCTATTGCTTCATTTGTGTGGTTTGCAGATATTCTAAGATTTGATTGTTAGAGTGGATTGTAATTTATGTTTGTTTTGTTTTTTTCTTCGTCACCTAAATTGAAGCAATTTGTGAAGCTCGTCTACAACGCAGCAGAGCCGGTAATCTCCTTGCTCAATGCAGGATAAAGACAATGTCTATTAATTGTGTTATATTCTTATATATTTGTAAAAAAAAAAAAAAAAAAAAGTCCAACTTCAATAATTTACACTTTCTTTTCTGTTTAAAGAGCAAAGTGTCCGTTGAGTATGGTGTTCTGAAGCCTGTAAGTACAGACAGATCTTAAGTTTGTTTTCTATGAGATTCCTGTAACATGTTTTTTTATTTTATTTTATTACAGGCAGGTCATTAAGAACAAATTCTTATTTACAAAGACGGCATGGCAATGTTGAATTCTTGCTCTTTGTACTTTCTCTTATGAAACATTTGCCCAGATCTTTTTATTGTTACATCGGTTATTGAGTCATAGCCCCTTTTTAGATTTGATTTGAATAGATGCACTTAATTTAGACTCAGCTTTAATAACATATCGATTTAGCACTTGAGGAGCATTTCGAAGACTGCATTTGTGTTTAATTGGACCCACGTTCTTATTTTCCAACAGAAACAGAGGAAAGAAAAGCAAGAAAATCAAATATAAGTTGACTAACAACTTTCAAAGGTGAGGAAGCTAATGGTGTCATTTATTTTGGTGACATAAATAACACTTTTCTGACTGCTGCTGACAACCTTTTCTCACATTCTTTCAGGAAGAAACCAACACCTCCAAGTTTGATCACCAAACGAATCAATAAAGATGTAGTGGTTGTCTTTCCTGTGGTAGATCTTTGGAAATCAGTCGTAGAATTTGGCCCTTTCCTGTTAAGAACATACTTAATGTGTACCACAATAAAATACTTCAACAAATAACTTTGTCAAAGTTGTTTATTCGACATGATGAGAAAGAAGCCAGACATTTTCAGTGCACAAACAAATCAAAATAGGCAGAATGGGATGTATCAGAACATTTAGCAAAACAATGAACGAGAAATATCTGTCAGCTTGGTATTGCTGAGATGACTTCAGGGCTCAAACAGGAAGGGGAAGTTGGAGTGACCCTGAAGAGAACGATAAAAACAAATCAGGTGATGGAATATTTGAAAAGAAGTCTTCCACACTGAAACTGCAGTACTACTGTGACATGACTGAATAAAGGTTTCGAGTCATTGAATAAAGTCACACCTCATCAACTCCAGGGCCAGAGGTGTCACCACGAGGATCAGGAGGAACTGTAGTCGACTCCTTCTGAGTCCCCAGTGGCCATGTCTGATGAAGTCAGAAAGCACACAGAGAGGAGACATTAATGGTGCTCACTTTTCTCCGTGCTTGCTTTAACAGCGAGACGGTTTTATTTGTAAAGCACACCTCATACACTCAGGCTATTCAAAGTGCAAAAGAGTAATAATAAAACAGATTAACGGATAAAAACAGCAACAAAAAAGAGCAAAAGACAGATGTAAAATGAAAAAGAGCAGGGCTGTAAGATTTAAATTCCACATGATGGATTGATGGCAATAGCTACAGTTTGCAGTAAAAAAATAAATAAAAGTGATGTTGGAATGATGTCGTGTACTCACTCTTTCTGTTTGCACCTTCGGCTGGGAAGCCTGCTAAAAACGAGAAGATATGATATTTAAAATAATTTAGTATTATAGTTAATTATTATAGTATTGAGGTAGATATTACTGAATACTGATGTTTTTAAATTAGTAATAAATCCCTTAAAATTCAACATATTTTATAACACAGAAAACCCATTAACAGAATATGAAATTAAGATTGAGTCAATAAACAATTAAACATTAAAGCAAACGAATAATCACATATGTAGCCTACGTAATCAAGAAAAAAACATCTTTTACTCATAAGAACTACAAGTGAAGTCATTGTTTAAGTACTGGTACTTTTCCTAATGGGAGCACTAAAGTGTTTAGGTTTCATTGTAGAGTGCAGATATTTTTGTCACTTAAAACATATAAAACAGATAAATGTGACTGACCACTATAATCCAGACAGACCCTGCGGTCCATATGGCCGACAGTAGACACTACATCACAGCTGCTGCACATGACTCAACCTCTGCAGCTATGTTATTATCATTAAGTCGTGTCATAGATGTCACAGTCTGCTGCATCACTCCCAAACCTTATTCTAAAGTGGTAGAGAAAAGTTTGTTTTTTTTATATTGTGATTTCCAACTAATCTTCAGTCAGCCTTTCATTTTTTTTTTTTTATTAAAACTGAACAACTTAAATTTCTATTTTATCAATAACCATGTAGAAATCTGATCATTTTCATTTTTTTGCCCCCTGGTGCAATCCTTCCTTCTTACCTGCAGAGGGAGCTGTGGTCTGTGTGTGGTTCTCTCCAGGGTTTGCTGAGGGTTGTTAGGCTGCTGCATTGCAGTGTTCCTCAGCTGGGGATAGGCGTAAGGATTCACAAAGTACGGGAATCCCTTTTGATAAAAGAGTTGTTGTTGTTGTTTTTTCAAATTAGGAGTGAGCAGTTGAATTAAGACAGCGAGCTTTGTGCACAGGTCAATATGTTTTACTTCTTACCTGCTGTCTGGGGTACTGAGGAAATCCATAAGATGGGTACTGGAAAGATGGAAACATCTAAAAGACATTGAAAACATGATAAAACTCTATGAATGTGAGGCAGCAGCTAAAGTACTAACACAGAGCAACACTAATCACTGTATCTCCAGGCTGCTATCTGTTCCTACCTGAACAGGGTTTTGGGCCTGCTGGGGGATGTTAGGAGCGTTGGGGTCCTGTGGGACTCCGCCCTGCTCTATCTGTCCGTTGGGCATGATCACAGGTGTGAGCTGGTTGCCCTGAGAGGGGAAGAACAGCTGAGGCCCCTGGGGACCGAAGGGACCGGCCATTTGAGGGTTCAGGTTCAGCACTTGTGGAGTGAGCAGCACCTCAGGCTGCTGCTGCAGAACAAACTGTGGCAATATTGAAGACCCCTGGAGAAGAAGGATGGAGTTAACATGTATTTTATCAACCTGAAAAAGAAGTGTATTTAATGGAGGTGCAGGTAAACATGCACTACCTGTGCTTGTCCAAGAGCGGCTAGAGTTAATCCATTGAGTCTCAGAATCTAGACACAAAACATGTGCATAAAACTTAGGAGGATTGTTCCTACATTACAAGGAATATTAACTTTAAAAACAACCAAAATAAATGTTTAAGCAGCTATACTTACCTCATTGCTGTTGCTTGCAATAATTCCAATCTGCACCTGTAAATAAAAACATTAAAAATGAGATTCTCTGTTCTCGTTTAGACGATATGAGAAATGTAGTAAGACAGAGATGTAGCTTACTGGGAGAGCAAAGCTTGTCCTGAAGAAACAGACCAACAGAAGGGCAGTCTGGGGCTTCATGATGTCGAAAGTCTGTCAAAAAATACGAGACACGTTTGAAACACTTCTCAGATAAACAAACTTTCACTACATAAATCCTATGATACATGTTGCTGTAACAATGCAGAGTGGTCTCACCGTTTCTCTGGTCCCGCTTGCAGATTGTGAGTGCCTGCTTCCACACTTCGTCCATGTCCCTTTTTAAATTCTCCCCGTGTGAGCTGTTGTAGTCCCCCGCCGGCCCATCCAGACAACGTGCGGTCGATGTGGCGGACATTTCTCATGGCAACAGACTCAGACTCTTACAACACCGCACAGGTAAGTGTGTAATTACATGTCAGTCATGTCTCTAAACACAGTGACACAGTCTTCGCCAGGTTGTTAACAAACCTCAGATGAAACTGAATTTAAAGTTGTATTTACTTAATGATTTCATAGATCGTTTAGGGCCTTTTAGATGCTACAATTCAGTAACTACTTATTTGATGGACCTGTGCAGATCATTTTCCCCTGATATGTTGTCTGAAATAAAATGTATGTGCTGTTGAAGAGTTTGAAGGGTGTAATTACAGACATTAAGGATGATGGATTTCTGGTTTGTCATGAGAAAAAACATAGAAAAACAAGAGCTGCAGGTTTAGAATCAGACATTTGTCACAAGTTTGTTCATGATATGCTGACTGATGTTGGTATATAATTGGCAAATCATGGGCATTAAAAGTTGACTGAGCTGGTTTTCATGTTGTGGGTACAGAAAAAAAAAACTGCCAGTTGTGTGTTTTGTATTTCTGTGGCCGAGAGAACTTTATTAGAGAATATACTTTACTGCAATTTCTTATTAAATGCAAACTGCACTGTTTATATCTGTAGGATTTATGTGCTTAGTTTGATATTTTTTTAAGATTCAAATTTAAATTAAACGTGAGCTTAAATTTGACCATGTATTTAAAACGAAAGTTTTTGCAGCAGATAATCTGAGTTGCTGTAGCATGAAAGTGTGACTTACAAAAACCTCTATGTGGAATCCTTAACTGGTTATGAAACAAACCGCATTAATACTAATGTTTCTATGACCTACAAAAGCAAAAAAGACCATCAGAGAACAGACTGACTAAGTATTTCATATATCTGTCACCCCTGCCTGGGGTGTCTATGGCAAGCCGTTTTAACATTTAAACACCCTCCTGTCACTAAAATATTTTAGTTATCCATAATAACATTTCTTATAGTCAAAACTGTACTCTTGGTAGTAAGAATTGTAATTAAAGATTTTCACAATAAACTTAAAATCCATAATTGTAAATTTAGATATCCACAGCATCACTTCTTCTAGGGCAATTTTCACAGTCACTTTTGCCATTCATGTTTATTATGTTTCAATTCCAGGTATGAACAAGTTCAATCCACAATGTACGATCAAGATATCTACAGCTGAGGGTCCTTCGAGGGAAGACTCCCTTTTCAGATGCCTACAATCCTAGTGTCACTAGTCATAGTTATAATTTAAGAATATTCAGAATTACATTACAGATATTATACAAATGTTTCATGTTTAATATCTGAAAGTTAAACTATAACCCAGTTAGTAAAAGCTTGGTTATAGATATCTGAAATTAGACTTTGTCCTAGGAAGAATCCTGTAGCAGATTTTCTTATCATTCTTGATTTGGAGTATTGTGTTGTAGAAATCTGAAATTAACAGCTGTACATGAATAGCATACAGTCAGATGTTATTTATTTTAGGGAGAATGACGCTTTGGCTATCTGTAAAGACAATTGTTATAGAAAGAATGTCATTTTGGATATGTGAATTGTTCATTTTGACTCGGGAAAATTGAATAAGAGATATCTCTAGTGAATATCCAGTCCATCTATTTAATGACTAAACCTCTTGCCATAGCTTTCAGACGATTAAGCCCATGCTGCTGAAACAGCCGTTTTAAAATGGTTCAGTGCCATTGAGAAGTAATTAGAGTAGGATTGGCCCTTTCGATGGACACCCTGATCCTAGCAGAAAATATATTTTGTGATTTGGATTAAACGGTTTTTCTTTTTATTGTTTTAAATTGAAGGGGGGGGGGGGGGGGGTTGCGCCTTTGAATAAACATATTTCTTCTTATTTTTTACACACTCTAGCTCGTAGCATATTTGCATCAAGTTGATCCAATACAATGTTGCCTTGAAAGTCCAGGGATTAATCCAGCTAGATTAGGTCATCATTTGTATCATACAATTGTGTATTTCTAGTCTTGAATTAATTCATTTTGATGAACTGGACCCTGATTCCTCACCTTTTAAATATTCTGCTTAAACTGTAATAAGTGAAACCCAGAAGATACTCTCTTTTTTTTTTTTAGCTTTGATTATCTGTCAAGGATTTTTTTTCATGTAGCCTCTTCCACTGTGATCTTTGTAAAACACTCTGGTTTCATGTTCTGGTATTTTATACTCATTTACCTTTAGATGGCAGCAGAGATCCACTGTGCTTTGACAGTTTGGTTAACATTTTCTCATTCATAAAATCAGATGGTTACACAAAACTTGATACCGTGCAGTACATCCATCATTGTTATTTTAACAGATTTATTCATTTTAAACACTAAAAAAACAGTAATGACAAAACCATTCAAGTTTTTTCAAAGTTTTATTATCAAGTAAGTTAAGTTTTCAAGTTTGATTAAAAACTGTCTTCAACAATGTCTTCTTCAAGATGAACTTTTTCCTTGCAGGGAGTTGGTTTTGTTGTTTCAGTGGGAGCTGGAATCTGAAATGAAAAGGGAAAAATGAGTGAATGAACTCACGTGTATCAGACAGTTTGATGTTGTTCGTCATTTTAGCCTCTTCCTCCACACAATCCTACCTGAGTATCCACTGTGGTCTCAAAGGTGTTTGCTTGATTCATAACCTGACGCTGGAAAGTCAAAGGACAATAATTAACCAGGGTGGTGTTTCGTGTATAGTAAATTTAGTTACAAGTCTCACCTTGAATCTTCTGAATGGATCAGGCTGAAGCTGCTGCTGTAAGACACCTCCTGTAACCCCCTAAACAAAGACGTCAAGAAGAAAGCTTTCTCGATCAGTATCTACAATCAGCATGATTCCTGTTATACAAGTTTGTTGTGAACTAATAATCAGCTTAAGAGTAGAGGGATACCATCAGAGGCTGCTGAGGAGGATTCATTGGTCGTGTTTGAGGAACTCCCATGAATGGAAACTGCAGCTACAGAAAAGGGAAATCAATGTTTTTTAGTGGCGCTATGAAACCAGAAATTCTGTTAAAATGACATGACAACAACAGCACGAGTACAACTTACCGTATTGACTGCAGGGACAGTGTACACATTAGAAACAGGAGCAGGAGCAGCGTAAGCAGGGACACCTGGAACAATCTTGTAGAGAGATATGGAGTGTTTGTATTTTCATATCTGGTCATTCAAGTTAGGTATGACTGTTATATTGTGTGTATAAAATATCAGATATATATTTTTTCACATAGTTGTATAAAAGCAATCTGAGTTAGACTCGCTAAGCTCTCAATGAAGTCATTCAAAGTATTTTTCTTTCTGTCAATGATGAGGACATTAGAAGATATGAAGTCACACTACAGGAGAGCGCCACCTTGTGGTGTAGTTGACACAGTTCTGCAAAGTATATTTTGTTTATTATCTGCACTCTTTTTGTCACAATGTTGTGTTTGTGATAGATTTACCACAAGGGTTTAAGCAATATGTAAGTTCAAATATGTTTGTTTTTTTAAAGAATGCATATTTTTTTGTACATTGAAGCTAAATAATAAAGTTTTCTTTTAATAGTTTGGGTAAAGGGGTGGGCCAAGTAAGGCATGAAACAGAGATACAACAAACAAACAAACAAACACATGTCTAAAGACTACAATTAGTTAAGCACATACACAACTAAAAAAATCACTTTTTCTTAAATGTGATACTTCCTGATTATTCTTTTGTTTACTTTTCTTTCCCTGATGAACTGAGGTAAGAAAGATGACATCGACTCCGGCAGACTGACCTGAACAAACTGCGTCTGCCCAACTAAACCCGCCCCACCAACAGCTACCACAGAGGGGTTCAGGCCCCCAGCCACCCTGACAGGTATCACTCCATTTGCCATTCCTCCATTCATACCTGCCATGATAGCTGCCAGCATCCTGTGTGACTGTGTGAAGGAGGGCGACAGTGTTTGTCTTTAGCCATCAAACACCTTAAATGCATAATTGCATAAATCACACTTACAGTACATTATTTTAGTTAATATTTCTTACCTTGTCTGCATTGACCTGCAATGAGTAAAAAGATCAGAGGTTACATGACCTAAGATAGATAAAGATTGATTGATAGATAGATAGATAGATGGATAGATAGATAGATAGATAGATAGATAGATAGATAGATAGATACTCACAAAGCAGAAGGTTGTTGTAAACATTATTAGGAGGAGAAGCTTCATCGTGCAAACCTGCAAAGTCCAAAATAGACACAGTTTTCTCCTCAGAATCACTATAACTACTTACGTGATTTACTGTATTTCTCACTTGCCGTGTCCAAATTAAAATGTGACAAATTGCACACTACATACCTTGTTCTTTTTCTTTGTTGCTTGAATTTCAGCTTCATAGAAGGACTGTAGTTGCCGTCTGAAGTTAAAACACCTTTTATCAGTACCTATGGTCATTATGAGCCAATTAGAGAGGAGAGCACTGGTGTGTTCATGAACTATATTTGTCACCTGTGTGTCATGGGAACTTGTGATATGACATCTTCTTTTTCTACAAGATGTAAAGAAATGCAACTCAGCCAGATGCTTGACCCTATACGACCAGTGGGCATTGTTCTCCATACAGCTGAGTGACCACAGACAATAACAGCGTGACTCAGGGTCTCTGGGTCCATGGGAGGATTTGCTGGAATTTTCAGGAAACTTTTGGCCAAATAAACCTGCACGAACCATGTCAAATGTTGCGGGTTTTGGTTAAAGGAGGCAAACATGTTACATCATAATTAAGTGATTTCATGGAGATCATGTGTGAATGCTTAAAGTGAGTTGAACATGAACCTTGCAAGCAGCTCCGTGTGTACAACACTGTTTTTGTGACTCTAGGACAAACAGTAAAGTGAGAATGATTTGTGTTTATTTTATGTCTAGAAGTGAAGATTTTAGGTTTCCTGCTCCTGTCTGATAATGCAACGTTAAAATACTAACCTCTGTCATGTCTGGATGCCTAACTATAACTTGCAAAGACTTTAAATTGGTCTAAAGCAGACTTTGAATTACACCTGCAGCCTTGAAATAACTGCCCTCAAACCTAATTAGTGATGAATAGAAACATGTCAGACTTCCTTTTAATTTGTAAAAAGTAAGAAAAGCTCAGATTTCCCATGAGATAGATACAGATATTTGTTTTTAAGGCCTCATGATCTTGTAATCTCTACATGTTAAGAGCTTTTACATTCATTCTCAGTGTGACTCGCTGGGTATGTTGTCAGACTGAGGCTTTTTTTTCTGCTGCTGACTGTGCAGCCTACAGCAGACCAGGTAAACACCCTCTGTGGTAGTCTGGTCTGAAGCTTTATAGTAATTACACAGCGTCATCCGGTTTAAATTAAGCAACATATTCTCCTGTTTTCAGTTTAATGCTTAAATATTTTCAATTGAAATAATACATATTTTTTTCTATCTGTCTGATGGGCTAGTTTATGGATATTTTGCTTTTTGTCAGGTCTTGTCAATAACAAACTCTAACGCCATGAATACAGTAATGTTGTGAGTAATGTGTTTAGCATTTTGTTTCATACTTAGAGACCTACGTCACCATGTAACACAAAGTGTACTGTAAATAGATGTTTGTGCAAATTTGTAGCAGTCTATAAAAAAATAACCATCAGGAAGCCGCACCCATGATGTAAGTTGTTGTTGTTGTACAGTGTTTGGCACTTATTTTTAGCATCACATGTATTATTTTGCTGGAATAAAGACTCAACAAAGATTCACCAGTTCGTTTCAGTCATTTATTGATCATTATTTAAGATGGACATGTTTTATAAAGGGTAATTTTTAGCAAGAGTTACAAGTAGGGAGACAGGATCAGAATTTAGGAGTCAATCATGAGCTATCTGTGATGTCAAACAGCTGTGTCTCTCAGTTTGCGTCATTCTCCTCTTTCTCCATTCCTGAGCATTCTTCATCGTCTTCATCGCCCATCACCTTCTTCATAGGAGTCTTCTGCGCTCTCCTGAGGCGAGCTGCCACAGACCGCAGAAACCTCACTCTGCCAGCTACCCGCCCACGAGCAGAAGCGCCTTGCTGCTGGTTATTCAGCATGGACAGCGGGATCAGCTTCACATGGCCGGGAGTCAACAGGGCATCCTTCTGGGGCCCCCGAGCATTACTCTGTGGCAGAACAGCAAACAGTGTGACCGGCCCGCCAGTTGCAGTCTGAGCCATCTGCCCAGGTAGATTCACATTGGCTCCTCCTGTCTGGCCCACAAGAACTATACCACCTTGTTGGAAGGGAAGAAGCTGCTGCACGGGCGCCTGACTGATGGGCTGGATAAAAAGTGAGCCACCAAGTTGAAATAAGCGCGCCACAAGGGGTTCAACGTTTGGTTGGACCCCATTTTGACCTCCTGGGTTGGCATTGTTGCCAGCTGCTGCTCCATTATTATTCATTCCCCTTTTAGCAAGTGCCTCAGCACTCGCTGAAGTTACACCACCCTCCACCACAACACACATGATGTGAAAAATAACAAGCAGTAGGCTTTTCATGTTTTATCTGAGACAAAGCAGAGTGGACAGGTGAAGGGCTCAGCCTTTCTTTCCTTATATAGAGAGCATCGGATTCATAGATCTGAGAGGAAGGTCCAATCAGAGTCCAGCGCTTTATGTCAAAACAACAAGTCACTGTAATCATCCTGACCATGCTGCAGGCTATTTTCTGCTTTGTTACCTGAAGAGGTTCATTATTCAGGATCATGTGGCAAACCTTAACAGTGACTTGCATTCTCAGAAGCCATTGTTGCAGTGGTCTTATTTAAAGTAGCGTCGGCGTCAGGAGCACTTACCATCAATAAAACATGCCATTAGAGCAAGAGCTGATGCTTTCCCACAGCCTTGTGGGGTCAACTGGCTTACACCCATTTAATGTGTTCACTTTATTTCAGGACTGAAGCAGAATCCATCTTTAAAAACATTAAGCAATAAAAATAATACATGAAATTATATTTTGAAGCTTTAATGAGCGTTACAATGAAACACAGAATGCATGACAAACATTTACAGTGCTAACATCATTCTTTTACATTTCTTACTTAAATCATGTGATTAACCTTTATTCAAACAGACTGAACTAAACCTCTCTAACCAATAAGCCACAGTTGTTTGAAAGCCTGTTATATGTACAAAACGTATTCTTCTAGGTGATGTAAACGTCCCCCCGGTTTGGAATGCATTAGAAAACAGTTTGTGGATTACACCAACTAAGAATAACTGTCTTATACCCTAGTAAAAAAAAAAATACCTCTAGCAATTTAGTCTACATTACAGAAAAAAAGATCTGTCCAAGCTTAGCCGGAGGCAGATTTAAAATAGCAAACATTGCCCTCTACAGTAAGGGGTCATACAAGCTCCTTTCATTTGAATGTGTCAGAGATGCTTATATTACATAGGTTCATGGAGGTTTCTGTCTGAAGCTGAGCTGTTGGAGCTTCATAAAGCTTGACCAGTAGATGTGGAGCGAAATGACGCTCAGAATAACAGGTTGGTATCCATATCCTCTGTGGGGGAAAAAATATAATTAGCATCAATAGAATTTAAAAAAAAACATGACACTAGTAGTTGCCCATGATGCCAGATAACAGAAATGCAAGGAAATTATACATGTAGCATTTAAGTGTAAATAAATAACGTAACACCTGCTCTAGAAAGTTATGTGCATCACATTGGTAAGAGGAAGTGGGTATGTTTAAATTCTTGAAATAAAATAGAAAAACTTATATGAAATAGAAATTCATTTATGGGGAAAAGATTTACTCATTTAAAACTATTAATAATATAGCCTATCAAGAAATTCATCAGAAATATTAATTATTAAATCATATGTATGTCAAAGCATGAAGTCGCAGTTTTATAGAAGTAGAGTAGAAAAAAAAAAGACTTTGTGGTTAGAGTTATAACACTGTATGCTGATGACATGATGTTGCTCCTACCGCTCTTGATGCCAAAACAGGAAGTCCACTCTTTAAAGGACACCTGCTTGTCCTTGTCAGCGTCACACTCTTGGAAGAAACGGGAGGTGCAGTGCTCCATCGGCACCAGAGGGACTCGTAGAGGGGCGAGCTCTGAGTGTGACAAGACTCTGCACAGGGCAGATCAACAACAAAGTTTAATCAGTGTGAGTATCTCATTCGTTTACAGTTAAGTATGGTGGCATAAGAATTAACCTTACTGACATCTAAACACAGATGATGTGGGGGTAAATTCAAGTTTAAAACTCTAAAAAAAAACAGTGTCCAATGCATTTTCTTTGCAGATAATGATTGTATTCAATTGTCGCTCAAATATTGCCAGTTCATGGCAGGATATTTTCAATCCTGTTATGCCTCGTCTGAAATGTGTGACACACAAACGTGAGATGAAAGTGCTAAGTAGTTCCACCTCTGATGTTGTTGGTACATGACACACTATTTAACATTATGTCATAGAATATCAGGTATATGTAGATGAGTCAGCCTACTTTCTGTCTTTTAGTGTATTTAATATTATCATGTTAAGTTCCCGAGTGTTTTAAAGTGTTAACCTTTTACCATTATATCTACTGCTTGGACATAAAGAATTCAAAGGGCAACATAAAGGACACCATGGGCTTTCATGGCATACTAGCCTGTAGTATTTCCTTCCAAATCCATACCACTAATATCTTTTTTACATGCACACTTTGAGAATTTTTGGATAAAATCTAAAGTTTAAGGGGAAAAACCAACAGTATACTGCACCTGTCAGAGGGGTGTTGGTCCAGTTGAGCAAACTGCCAGTGCACAGGGTAGATATACATGTTGTAGTTCTTCTCAAAGTCGTGTGCCAGCAGCTCGACAGAGTGATCACCAGCATGAAGACGCCTCTCACTCTCAAAGATCTTCTTCACCTACAGCGTACAGAATACCACAGTTTGAGTCATCTTGACAAAGTAAAACTGGTTACTTGATTGCATACAAACAACACAACAAATTGCAGAGGGATATTATTGCTTTTACCTGCATTAAAAATATACACCTGTTTTAGATTAGGCAGCGTACGAGTTCTAGTTTTGCTCTAAATGTTACTCATGTATCTTACTCTAAAACGCTGTTTGGGCGTGAGGAAGCCAGGAGACATGGAGTCATGTTCGTAGAGCTGCAGAAGCACATTCTTCAGCCAGTCCCTCATTCGCAGAGGGAACTGGATCAGCTCAGTGTCCACACATGCAGGTATTACTGACGGAGAAACAGAGAGAAAGATCAGGGTCATTTAAATATTCCCGGCACTGCATCATACTTCAATGAAAGTCTTGTTTAAACCATTTGTAAGCTAACATTTGCACGGGCCAGTGTAGTCCAGATGAAGTCTGTGTCCTCTCTTAGTGCCCTCCAGGTTGCATTTAGTAGCAAAGAGCTCGCAGGATGTATCATACGTTTTGTTATCCGTCCCACAAACCTAGAGTTATTGACAGACAACAAAGAATGCAATTCATAAAAAAAAAAAACAGCATTTGAAAACCATTCCAGATTAACAATCTGCAGGTCATCCATATTTACATGATCAAACTCGTTCACACTGGTAGGACATGCTGACGGCTCCTGACACACACAGCCTGGCTTGTTATCCGTGTCAAGTTTACAGGTCTTTCCACGCTTGCAGGGAAAGTTGTCGCAGGGATCTAAGAGAAAGGACAAGCACGGCAAAGACCTTTACTAAAATCCAAATGCATCAATGATCATTTTCATGACTACCTCAGTTCGTTTCTTTTTTATTTTGATAACTGAACGCAGAACGCAACATCCACTTTACACCCTCCCCTACATTCCTCTGCCGTTTGAGTTTGCACAGTGATTAAATTCCACTTGATCTCTATCATTCACTTCTTAAGCCCACAGAGCTGTGTTTTGGTAGTGACCGTGAAGCCCTGTGACGCTATTCATGCAGAAGTTTGAAAAAAATGCTTCAGGCTGCAAATTCCCCTGTAAGCTGTTGGGACAGAGCATTAGTCAGTGAAGACAAACCTGCAGGGGCTTCTGGGTGATGAACTCCTCCACCATGAGAGGCTCTGGAACTGGGGTAGAGATCCACAGTGGCTCTTATCTGCACTGGATTCATTCCTACCAAAGGACCCTGGAAAAGTGAACGAGAAGATCAACATTATTTATTGTATTTATAGATACTGAGGAATGACCTCCATCAGCTGCAACAAGGAGGTCCTTGGTTTTCCTTCAGCTGTGCAGATTATGTGCTGTGGTGTGCTAGAAAACCTGATTCAAATGTTTTAATTCAAGGACAGAAGCAACATGTGAAGGATTACTTACTGAAGTGCTCTACTAAGACATTTCAGTTTATTAATGTGTCTGAAGTTATCAATTGTTATTGGATGAAGGCCTTTTTTTTTTTTACAATAGCGGTTGAACCGGAGCATGTTGAGAATGCTCATGCCCAAATTCCCCCCTCAAAAAACTCAACAACTGAGTTAGAAAAACAGTTTGCAATACCACAGCAGTAGGTATAGGTTACTCAAAGAAGGCACTAATGGCTTTGATGGCTTTGTCCGACTCTCTCATTATTACGCTTAATGGCAGCCTTCAAAAGAAAGAAACTGCACATACACTGAGTAAAACATTGATGAAGTCTCAGTGACGTCATATTGGAAATGCTATCTCAACCTAACTTTCAATCAATCTAGAAACAAGCAAGGAGGTGGAGCAGAAGCAGACCAGACAGCTACAACACG
The DNA here is from genome assembly GCF_963584025.1 of Labrus mixtus. Lineage (NCBI taxonomy): Eukaryota > Metazoa > Chordata > Actinopteri > Labriformes > Labridae > Labrus > Labrus mixtus. The sequence goes on along the minus strand of NC_083613.1, from coordinate 26,328,991 downwards.
CCCACCTACAACTCAGCCACGCCTCCAATTACTTTAAAGTATGAATAACCCTTAGGCTTAATAAAATCTAAACGTAAGACTTGTGAAAATTCAGCCCTAGTGCAGTGTGTGCCAATGAAGAAATGAATTGATACCAAATGTGTTGGTATCAATAATTCAATATTTTGATCAAGGCTGTAACATGCTTATTTCTGCTGAAAAATTGACATTGTTATAAGGTACCTATTTGGATTCCTTGGCTTCTGCAGTCAACCTCAAGTGAACACATAAGAAGCTTTTATTACACTTCTGTAATAGTATTGGCTTCAGTTTTCAACACCGGAGTTTGCTGATTGGACGCTCTGCAGCGGGCCAGTTGTTGCTGCGAGCTGACCTTTAAAGTGTTTGTAGTGATGTGATGAAAATATTGTCACTTTCAAGACAGCTAATAAACAGATTATTTAAACATTACCCATTTTCCCGCCCTCCTCCTCTTGGCCTTTTGGACTGTGTTGTCGATGTTTTCGCCCTCAGACTCCGGAGCATCCTGTTGGATCTGCTCCTGTCCCGCCTGTGTTTCGTCACTCTGTGGCGAGTGCTTCCTCGCTCTGTGGTTCTTCTTCTGCTTCCTTGTCTTTCCCTTGGTGTGACCACCACTGTCGTTCTTACTTTCCTCTTCCTCCTTCAGAGCCAGTCGGGACTCTGATTCAAACTCTGTACCACTCTTTGGATTTTGGGGGTTCACGTTTGCTTCGGTTTCTTTCTTATCACCATCTTCTTCTTTAGATTTGGCTTGTGGATGTTTGTCCATATCTTCATCAGACACTTCCTCACTGCCTGCTGCCTCAGTGTTTTGAACCTCGTGTTCAAGTTCATCTGCAATGGTGGTTTCTGTTTCTTTAACATCTGTTTTTGGGAGAGGCTGGGTGTCATCCATGTGGAGTTGCAATTCTGCAGATATGCTCTTCAGAGGTTGTAAGATGCCACCATCAGCAGCATAGTCAAGATCAACGGGGAGCTCTGACTCTGTGCTACCATCAGTTTCCTCCTGCAGTGCTTCCTGCTCTCCGCCCTTCAGTGGCATCTCATCTGACTCCACCTTTTCATCTTTGTCCACTTTTTCTTCATCTTCCAAACTCTCATCATTTTCTTCTACTTCCCCATCAGTCAGCCCTTCAGCATCTTCCTCCATATTTAATTTGTCATCCAACTTCTCGTCCTCCGCTTCTTCATCTTCACCGGCCTCCACCTCGCCCTGCTCTGTCTCCACTTCCTCTTCTTCGAGCTCCCTTTCCTCTGCTCCCTGCTCTTCTTCTGCTTCTTTCTTCAGGAGGTCCACCAGCTCCTCCTCACTCAACAAGACCGCAGTGCTTTTGTCTCTCCCCTCGTTCACCCCAACCTCTCCTTCCTCCTTGTTAGCATTAGCATTGTCTTCAGAGCTCAATTCTTCGTCTTCCTGCTCCTGGCTGCTGGCCTCAATCGGTACTAAAGTGGGTGATATCTGTGGCTTGTTGGCCTCCTCTGTGATCGACTCCTTTGTTTTTGAAAAATTAAGACATTTTTATTGAACAACATGAAATGATTGCATTTTTCAACAACATTTTTGAAATCGATTCAGAGACTTGCTCTACCTTTTCTTTGGCTGAATGAGCATTCTTACGCAGTCCATGGCGTTTTCCATGAGGTTTACTGTTTACCTGGATTAAATCGGGAAATTAATCATTTTCATCCATTCAGTGAATACCAAAACTGCATACCAAAAAATAACAAGTGTGGCAAAGATCAAATAAAGAAATGAAGAAATGGGTACTCACAGACAGGGCAAAAGTTGCTGCCAGGAAGCAAATGAATACAAGGCAGGCCCTCATACCTGAAACATTGGAATAAATTGGACAGGATCAAAAGAAGATTTGAATAAATAAAATGTAATTCTGATTTAACAGCAGGGACAAAAACCGAATATAAGCAATCAATTCATTTTAAGGTGACCTTTATGCTAACAACAAAGATGTGAACTTGGCAAATCCTTCAAACGTCACACAGATGAGTTCCTCTGTGTGCTGCCAACTCTCTCATTACAAACAGAGATGCAGGATTGGTCCTCCTCTGTTGTCAAGGCCCCAGGCCTGTGAGATGCGCCTCTCTCTCAAAGTCACATTCAGAGCCTAAGTAAACATCAGAAGCTACCAGACTGGAAAAAAGTTGACTAAGTCCACAACGTTTTTGTCCCTGGACGGAAACAAAACAGACACTACGGGGACTGTCCCGAGGAACAAAAGCTTACTGGATCAAACCAGTAAACACAGATATGTGCAGACGAGTGAGAGTGTCCATGAAAATATACCAAAAACAATTTATCACACAATTTAATTTTATCTTTGAGGCAATATTGCAAAGGACATATATTAGATATCTTGTACAATAAAACTGTTACAGGATATTCACCAGTATATTTCCTACAATTACATTTAAATGCATTATTTATTTTTAGACCAATGAAATATTTGGCTATAAAGATTTTACACAGCTGTGAGCAATATTGAAATGTGTCTCTGCTATAAAAGATACATTACAAAATCATTATGAAAACAACATAGTCATACATATCATTTTATGATTACAAAACCTCAATACACGGCAACTAAGTTAAGTTTGGCAATCAAAAGAGAAGCTAAAATAAAACTAAGGTTCTCATCACTACCATCAACACATCAAGTTCATCTAACTAGTGAGTAAACAAGATGTGGTTTTGCATTTCTTTTGTATCATTAATTAATTATTCTTCAGGATTTCAGATTAGTGAGTGATTCATATTTTACCTGAGGTTCGCAGTTGCAAGAAAAAAGAGAATCCTGCTAAAAACACCGGTACGCGCCTGTGTTCAACCTGTGGAGATCTCCTTTTGTATTCCAGACAGCGCTCACACCGTCCACACTAACTGGCATGCTGCACAAACACATACACGTCGTTTTTTAGTCAATGGTGCCAACACTTTTTTCAAACATTGGGAGGGTCTCTTGGCTACAGAGACACAGAGGAGGGGGGCAGAGTAAGCATGAACTTTAGTTGGATCTTTTATGTTTTTTCCCAACATTTTTCCCCCGACTCTGTTTAGGAAATCTGACAAAATAAAAATAAAATATAGTTTAAGTATAAATACAAAGTCAAGTCATATTCAATTCTTAATTTCAGCTTGTTTTATCGCTGTCTTAAGTCGTAATTGTGTGTTCACATGTCTTGTGGGATTTATTTGTAGCTTTATTCAATTATTGTTTGTTTGTTTTTTGTTTATTTTTAACATGTACATCTACATGTAGTGTTGGTTGTTTATGGTATGATTTAATTGTTTTTCACCAGTCACATCAAGGACAGAAATGCAAACTTTGGGCCACAAGATGTCACTCTGTCACAAGTCTGCAGCTGCTTTCAGATACTTTCAATTTATCCGGTAACCATTAATACAGACATCCACTGCCCCTGAAAAAAAAAATAGAGAGTTATATATAGTGTACTTTTGCACAAGAAAGAAAATGTACCTCAAGGGCCCATTCAGAAGCTACTGTGGAGCTTATGATTGTTTGAGATATGAGTTTGTTCTGTTCTCATGAAAGAACACATTTTCAAACAGCAGTTGTCATACTTTGTGTCACATCAGATGCAATTTTTCTGTTGATACAAGAGTTCTAAGCAGTCAGCAGGCTTAGAAGTACTCAGATAGTGCTGCAGTAAAGGTCAACATATAAAAGTGTTGAAAAGTCCTGAGGGCTTTTTATAGTTTTTCTCAGTCGCTTTGGTACATTTCTCAGATCAGAATTGAAATTCTCAAAACTACCTGTTCAATCTTCACATCATTGTGTCACTTGGTGCACATCAAAAAAGCAGTTTCTCATTTCTCTGAACAAGTTGTACATGCTTTGGTACATCCATGCAAATGATTATGTACAATTCTCTGCTGTTTCCTACATTATCAATCGCTTATGTCATGTTGATCAAAATGTATTATAATGGGTCTCTGTTGAATAGTCTCACCCCCCACAACATTTAGGCATTAGTTCATTGCATAAGTCTTTACATGCAAAATGGTTGAACAAGTTGTCATAATATGTCAAGCATATTTCTATACATTTCCATTAGACTTTTTTTCTAAATCTGTCCTGAATTGGTAAAGTGCTCCCAGGTGAATCTCCATCGCTCCAGCATTATCAGGCAATGGTTTGCGACCCACAACAGGATGCTGATGGACTTCCTCTCCCCCTACTCCCCATTCCTTAACCCCATTGAGGAATATTTCTCAGCATGGTAGATGGAAAGTATATGATCGCCAGCCACATACACAGATGACCCTTCTGGCTACCATGGATGCAGCGTGTGATGACATCACAGCAGATGCCTGCAGAGGCTGGATAAGACACTCTAAAAGATTCTTTCCACGCTGCATCGCAAGAGAAGATATTCGTTGTGATGTGGATGAGAATTTGTGGCCCAACAGACAGGAACGTCAGGAGGTGTAGGAAGACTGCACTGTAATTCCTACAGCACTGCATGTACAGTTTTCCCTAAGGAGATTGTCCTTTGTTCACATTTCTACTTTTGTTTTTTTGTTTTTTCTTTGTGCTATGCAGTGCTGTCTTTTCCTTTCTGTATCGCAATGACATGGTCTGTCAACAAATTACAGTAAAAGCGTAAATGTGAATCTTGTCCAGTCTCTTGCAATCAATCTCCCACATACACTAAGGTGTAACTTACAATTTACAATAATTGTCATCAGAACTTTAGCCATAGTTTATATCAGAACACCCCTCCAGAGTACGCTGTTATATTGACAACATGACTAAGCAATTTGACTGTCTTATCTGTACACAATGACACAAGGACTTGTCATTCTGATGGCACTGACATGTTCATTGACACAGATAGTTACTTTTGAGAGATGAACTAAGGATTTTGAGCAAGAGACTGGCTTTTGCAGGTAATCCATGGTGTTTTGCTATTTGTACGAATTGTTTTGAGAAATGCACTTACAGTTTTGCAAATGTCGAGGATGATTCGAGAAATGTACCAAAGCGACTGAGAAAAACTGTAAATAGAGAACATTTACCCAAACCCCACTTGAACACCAGTTTCTTAGCTTTATTTTGATGCACGTTGCAGATGTTTGTCTGAAATGAAGCCACAGCGTCATTTAATGAATCCAGCAAGACGGGGCCGATAAAGATGACTGGAGCTGCAGGGACTCATGCACATGCTGCAGGTTGAAGCTCAAAACGTGTTCTTCAGACTGACTGACTGACTGAATGACTGACTGACATACTGACTGACTGACTGACTGACTGACTGACTGACTGACTGACTGAATGACATACTGACTGACTGACTGACTGACTGACTGACTGACTGACATACTGACTGACTGACTGACTGACTGACTGACTGACTGACTGACTGACTGACTGACTGATTGACATACTGACTGACTGATTGACATACTGACTGACTGAATGACGTACTGACTGACTGATTGACATACTGACTGACATACTGACTGACTGATTGACACACTGACTGACATACTGATTGACTGACTGATTGACTGACTGATTGACTGACATACTGACTGACTGATTGACATACTGACTGACATACTGACTGACTGATTGACATACTGACTGACTGACTGACTGACTGACTGACTGATTGACTGACTGATTGACTGACATACTGACTGACTGATTGACTGACTGATTGACTGACATACTGACTGACTGATTGACATACTGACTGACATACTGACTGACTGACTGATTGACTGACTGACTGATTGACTGACATACTGACTGACTGATTGACATACTGACTGACTGACATACTGACTGACTGATTGACTGTTTGACATACTGACTGTTTGACATACTGACTGACTGAATGACATACTGACTGTTTGACATACTGACTGTTTGACATACTGACTGACTGACATACTGACTGACTGATTGACTGTTTGACATACTGACTGATTGACATACTGACTGACTGATTGACATACTGACTGACTGATTGACATACTGACTGACTGACATACTGACTGACTGATTGATTGTTTGACATACTGACTGTTTGACATACTGACTGACTGATTGACTGTTTGACATACTGACTGTTTGACATACTGACTGACTGAATGACATACTGACTGACTGATTGACATACTGACTGTTTGACATACTGACTGACATACTGACTGACTGACATACTGACTGACTGACTGACTGATTGACATACTGACTGTTTGACATACTGACTGACTGAATGACATACTGACTGACTGAATGACTGACTGACTTACTTATACTTCTAACTCACTTACTACTGACTTAGGGAAACATTCAGCTAAAGAACATCTAGGTTGTACTTGAATACAGCTAATCATATTTATATTTCAATATTGCCCTGAGCTGAGTGTGACAAACTTCCTTCTTAAGCATCTGTGTAATACCTGTTCCTCCTTAAACAACTGATTATCATTTAACATGCATGGGGAACATAAAAACCTGACTTTGACGGTTCTTCGGGGTCATCTATCGCAAAAAATGTATGCGACCTTAGAGCTGACATTGTTGACTGTTGCTCTGTGTGTCATAACAAGCATCAATCGTAGTGTCCTCACTCCTCCCCTTCTTTCCTAAAGCAGGAGACCTTACAACCACTGTTAGCTGTGGTTTTGGCAAACAGCTCCAGACTGCTGAACATCCAGTCTAATTACATGTTTCTGCTGCACGGCTGAAATCCAATGTGAGGTTAAACAAGGAATTCTGTCATCTCGTTTTTAGGCCTGACCATGTATGGACATCCAGGAAGCAATTATGAGCCTCAGGGAGGGAAACATGCAAGTCTTTATTTAGCTTTTCTACTGTACATGCCACTCTTTCCAAGAACACATCCTATTTCCAAAATCCTCAAGTTATACTGGGGACAAAGGTTACAAAACATGGTTTGGGTTTTGAATTAAGTAGACCAAGAGTTTATTTACAGTGCACGTTAGTTTGTCCCACATTGGAGCATCCTTACTGTAATAGACAGATCAGCTACTGTTTCGTATCTTCTTTCAGGTTTTTTCTTATCTTCACTTGAAGGATCGGCCTCTCACCTTCTCCTTTTTTATTATCAGAGAAGACTGAAATTCCAAATATAACTAGTTAGAGCAATTACCATAAATGAAGAAATAAAATATCACCGGAAACAAGCATGACCCCGTCTGGCCCTCCTTTCCTCTCTGCGTGGGTGCGTTTGTTTTTTCAACATGCCACAAACCCTATGGTTGAGTACACTAAACTGTATTTCACTGACGACTTCAAAAGGGGGTGGAGGAAACTTAGAGACTCAATGAAACGTCTGAGTGTGTGTGTGTGTGTGTGTGTGTGTGTGTGTGTGTGTGTGTGTGTGTGTGTGTGTGTGTGTGCGTGTGTGTGTGTGTGTGTATTTTGTATTTTGGGTTGTGTGTGTGTGCAGCTATTATCATGCCTCCAGGGTGTGTTTTCTTTTTTAAGCTTTCTTGCTGGAAGAAAATACACCTTCGATGTGCCGACATCCGGAAGGAAGTGATGCAATTATTTCAATCAAGGTTACATATAAACAGTGGAGTTCTGAGTTTCCTTCAGCATTTCCACTCCAATCGAGCTTCTACTGTTTCCATACGTGGCTCAGACTGGATTCTGCTGTCTGCTGCTTACAAACACTGAACCAGGACTACTGCTACACTCACATCAGCTCTCAAGCTTACAGAAAGGTAAGAATGGTAATTCACTGAGTGACTGATTGATTCTGACCTATATTTTTATCCTTAGCTTAACTCCAAATTTTGATTGCTGTTGAATTTGTATGTTGCTGTTAAACAATGATTTTCTTCTATGCATTTTGGAAGTGTAAGAATAATCCTTGACAAGTTGTGTAAGCCGGTAGTTTATCATTATAACATATTTAGTCTTTAAAATATTTGTATTTAACCACAACCTTATGTTTAATTTGTTTCATTATTTTAACAGTTTTCCTTAAGTAACTCTGTATTTTGAATTGACTTGTAATTAGTTATAATGCGACTCTCATCCTCTATCTCCATCACAGAATGAAGGTCACCATAATCATCTTTTTCCTGATTGGAACTATTTTTGCCAACCCAGTAAGTATGAAAATGAGAGCACAAGGCTTAAAAACAAAATACAATTCACTGCAAACATTCTGCAATTTACTACACATTTTACATTTTTATTCTTTTTGTACGTTTTATTTTAAGGAAATAACCTATTTGTTTTCTTACATGGTGCTTCAGTTTGTCCTTAGTTTCATTTCTAGAATGTGAGCTTTCCCCGCTGCAGAATAAATATCTGTGCAAAGCAGAAAGGAACGTTAAAGAGTCCATATTGATTATGTGGTTATCTCGTTTTTTTTAGATTATGATCATATTTTTAATTTGTCACAATAATGATCTGTGATTTCCTCCTGACAGATTTCATTCAGTGCTGTTTTGCTATCAAGCGAGCTTGACTCAAACTCGGTAAGTGCTAATAAACATCAGTTGTTTCTTCATACTATAAAATTTGATTCCTGGTGTTACAATGCATGAACTAGACACTGTTTACACATGAATCATTTAACAGCAGTCGGGTTGTGTTCGCTTGTCAAAGTCAGTAGATACTGTAACAATAAGTGCGGTTACTCAACGATTCTACGGACCTCAAGACCATTCTCCTCCGAGCAGACTATTGTTTACTGAGCCGACTGTGTGGGCTCAGTTATGCAGCTTATTCAGGGTGGAATCAATGGATCTTGAATGAATGTGATGATTGTTGTTGCTGTAGTTATAATATGTAATTAAATAAACTGGGATTGTTTGTGTAATTAAATGTACTGTGGCTTGTGCTTACTTGTTGTTTTCTGTCCTAGACCGAAAGTTTGTCTGTTTCACAATCTTCTGAAAATGACACCTCAGAGCTGATGGTAAAGTATACATTCATTCCAGTAAAGAGTACATTATAATTGTGTGATGGCGATGACTTTATGCATGTTTTTTTTATTCTGATATTCATCCTGTGGGTGTTTCTGTTGCAGAGCTCTGAAGAAAATATCTCAAGTCAGGTAAGTTATTTCAAGGGTTTTATGTTCTGCATGACTTAAGAAGCAAATCTGAAAGACAAAGAACAACCAAATCAACTAATCTCACTTTGTCTTGTAAACGTTACACTTGTTTATATTGTTATATCGTTTTCTCTTCTCAGAGTCAGAGTTCAGAGTCACAATCAGTAGAATCCACGTCAGAGGACACGGTGGGTTGAATTTTTCTAAACTTAATATCCATTAGGAGGCATTACTTTGCAAATGTAACACATTCAGCATGTTATTACCAAGTTAATATGTTGCAAATGTATTGGTGCAAACTCATAATAAATATGAAATGAATGGTTATAAAATAGAATTGACTAAAGAAAAAGTAATGTTTTGGTGAACCTACACGCTAACAAATGTAAAGCATAATTATCGTATAATTTACCAAGATGATGTGTTTATTTTCCACAAACAGACTTCAGAGGAGAGCAACAGTCTGTCAGAGGAGGATGATGAGGTAAGATCAGACAAATCAAGTCTTTTGTTGAACCTAAAATCTAAATCACCAACTGTTGATATATGACACAGCATCCTTCTGGTCTGCGTTAAGCTCATTTTATTAAATCTGTTTCCACAGACGGACTCTCTGGCAGAAACCAGGGATGACAGCATGGGCAGTGAGGAGAACGTTCGAAAGGTAGGATATACGCTCACTCAGTTTTACACTTTGTGCTTCTTCGGCAGAGGTGAAAGTTTTGTGACACTTTGCTTCGCTTGTGTTTGCATCAGAGCTGGGTCCGAGTGTTCGCAAGTGTGATCAAAATACTGAGTGGAGAGGACAACAGCAGCAGCACAGAAGCCAAGGGTCCATCCATCGACCTCACTGAGAAGCAGCCCACTCACACGTCCACTGGCACCACTTTCAAACAGAGGACCAACATGGCTCACACAGACCTACAGACTACCACAGACAGCAGTGACACAACCAGCGACAGCACAGACTCCAGCAATGACACTGGGGAGACAGCCGTCACCAGTGACAGCAGCGAGAGCAACAGCAGAGAAAGCAACGAGACCAACGAGACCAGTGAGGACAGCGACAGCAGTGATGCCAGCAAAAGTTCAGAAGAGAGTAATGCCAGTGACAGCAACGAGCTGAAACAACTCAAAGACTGTGTGAACGGGACACAGAGCTGCGAAAGTGAAGAGTATTTCTTCCAGGACATCGGAGACGATGCCCATTACTCAGTGGACAATCTGATGGTTCCAGATGACGATGAAAGGGAGTTTGTTTTAAGGAGATGATGACATGCACTTGCGCAGTTTTGTATGATCCCAACTATGAACTACAACACCATCAAATGACCTGCCTGAAGACTTCAGAATGACATATTTGCTCATACCCATCGCTTCTGAATGTTTTATTTTCCCATATAATGTTACAGCAACCTGCAGCTGATTGATTTTTTTTTTTTTTTAATTATTATTGTGGGGATGATTTTGTTGCCTCAGCATTTACCTTGTTTTAAAGTATTAATAAACTAATGATATAACCGTTGTTTTGGGTGCTTGCATGTTTTAAGCTTAAGTTATTTAGACATGTAGTGGAAAAACTAATATCCCAACATTTAGACCTGCTCAGGTTTATAGTTGTAGTTAACTATTTATTTTGAATTGCTGTACATTACAGAAGACAATTGGTCTTTTTTAAAATATTCATACATTTAATAAATAAGTAGCACTTTGCAGACTATGATTTGAAATGCAAAAATCCTAAGACTGTATTTTGATTAGCTATAAATATTGCCTTCCAATGTATAGGATAAAGCAGTTCAAATAAACTCCGCTGTAAGGCAAATCCAACAATTTAACATAAAGTATAGCAGGCCTATAAAGGCTGATATACTCTACGTTTCAAGAGCTTTATAATTGTTTAGCGCATTTATGTTTATAAAAAAGCAGCAAAAGTGAATCCTAGAAATGTGTACACTTTTACTGATAGTTCTGAGATTTTCTTCCACCACATGGATTATTACAACAATAAAAAAGCAATTGATTCACAAGTTTATCACCTATGACGTTGATGATAATGATATTGATGATGATAATAATAAATATGTTGTTGATGTTGCAATCTCCATGATGATGATGATAACACTGATGTGGAAGTTATTTGTGCTGTTGTTGTTGATGTTGATAAGCAGTGATTATTAAAATAAGAAGGAAAAACTATTTACACAGCTACACTTTGCATTGTCTCTGTGCGATGCCACCTGTCCGATTGAACTTGAAGCTGCACCATAGACTTTAAATAATAACCCTGTTATATACAGTATCTCCTCCTGTCTAGATCCTAGATGGACTTCTCTTCTGGACAATAAACGTCTTCAAAAGTACCTTAAATTAAATTGTGAAATTGTAACACTATCACCTGACGCTACTAGCTACATTAGAATAGTTACTCTAATAGCTATAGTAACTTAGAGAGGCTTATTTTGTTGAGCTCATAAATTATTGAGTAAATATTCGTGGAAAATTGGTATAAAGGGTCAGCTTTAAACCAACTACTAACAGGAAAATCGTGTTATAAAATCACTAAAACACCACAATGTAAGTATGGTTTTTAAACAGATATTGTTTTTGTCGTAAGCACGGCCGGTTAGCTCAGTTGGTTAGAGCGTGGTGCTAATAACGCCAAGGTCGCGGGTTCGATCCCCGTACGGGCCACAGTAACCTTTTTTATTTTATTTTTTTATTTAAACAATTGTACTTTAAAATATCAATGGTGTTCTTGGTTTGGCACAATCTTTACGTGTCAAAATTATTGTATTCATAGAACCCCGTTTGTTTATGTGGCCTGGTTCTGTCAAAAAAAAAAAGGCGCTAGATGGCGACAGAGTCCATCTACTCCAGATAAAGCCTGAGCATTTACAAATACAAAGTGTGTATCATCTAATCAGTACACTAAAGGTGGAAGTTGTCCAATTCTAACCAGTATTAAATAACTAAATGGGTGGTAAAATACTGTGGACAAAGAATAAAAAAAAGTGAGTTGTCAGCCACAGTAAGTAGCCTAAGAGTAACTGTGTATGGCTATGACTGTACTATGGCTAACCTCTGCATTCCTTTATTACTTCAGGCACATTTCAGTTCTGTGTTGTACTACTAAAGAGTGAATTGGGGGAAATAATCCAGTATTCAGTTCAGTGGACAAATATTTATTACAACACATTCAAACATGTAGGAAAATGTAAGAAAACAGAAGCAGTATCTCTAATTACAAACTAAGGAAGGAAAAAAAGCCTACAAATGAAATCAAAATATAATACAAGCATCTTTATAATAACTCTTTTCAAACCTACTGATAAATGGTTTTTTTTATTGAAAAAAGTCTAACAAACCAAAATCAGAATTAACAGGCAAAATGTATGCCCAAATAACTACAGTCCAATGACTGAACCAGTAAACATACGCTGCATTATCGTCTCTTTGAGTTGGATGCCCTAGCTGGGAAAGTGAGACTTCAGGTGTTCCTTCAGAGCTGGTATAGTGGGAAGCTCTTTTCGGCACATGTGACAGCGGAGAGGTAGTTTCAGCAACTCACTGGTTCCTTCTGTGACGGCAACCTTTCCATCTGTTTCAAGCATCTGAATCACATCTGCAGATTAAAGACACATGATGGCCGTCAATACAAATGTGCTGTGACTAATATGATGAACAAGTTGCACTTTACTTGCTCTCACCATGTGACTCAATGAAATAGTCAGTTGTGAAAGAGTTCCAGTGTTTTTTATTCTTTAAACACGGAGAGTCAAAGTCTTGGCTGATCACATGGAGATGAACATGACTGTAAAAGAGAACATAACTTTTTTTTTTGTGGTCAAATATTTCAAGAAGAAAGTCTAGATGGCTCAACACTAGGGAGGAAATTCAAATTTGTAACAAGACAAATTTCACAAGTGTTTGACAAAAACAGCCTGAGTGTGAGATAATAAATAATCAATGTGCTAAAATATATATGTATTAAAATTACAACAGCCCTAATACGGCCCAGTAGTAAAGTGTAAGGTAAAAAGTTGCAACATACTACCAAATTTAGGATCATTACATTTTTTCTTCTTAATTTACCTCTTAAGCTTCAGTATTTTCCTATTACTGTGTAAGACAGAGGTAGGCCAGCGTAAATGTAAAAACAGATCTCATACACATTGACAATTTATAGTGATGTATATACTTGTTTAAAATAAAGAGTAAAACATCAGAACAAACATTTAATTTAATGAATGGACCGTTGAGTTTACATTTTCTAAAACAGAAAATTAAAGACAGAAAAAGCTATACTGCCCTCAAATGTGATGCCAATATCCAGACTATGATTTCTCACCTCATACTGGGGATGGCATGGTACCCTTTGCGAAAGCGTAGTGAGCTTTTATGTGGACACTGCTGAACCATCTGCTCAGCAACCTGTTGCATGTGTTTCAACAGGTCAGTGTGTTCCCCACGTAACACCTTCAGACTGGAAATGGTCTGCCATGGCAGGACCAGCCAATGGTAGCGAGCTTTGGGGTATTTATCTTTGATTACCACTACTTTATCATCCTTGTACACCTGGAAAAGGGAACATTTGATTCAGTCATTGTCAGTCAGACTTTCAAGTTGTAGTGCTGTCTCAAAGCAAAGCTCAGCAGCATCAACTGCTGTGTTTTTTTTTTTTATTGTTTGTTTGTTTATTAAAAATAGCTACCTGCATCTTTGGGTCCTGCATTGATGTCTTCAGACCTTGGCTCCAGTGTCCAAAACTTTCCTGTGAGGTTGTAATTTTTTTTTTTGATAATGTAACACAGTCAGACGAACATTTATAGAAATTCAATTCAGAAAAAAAAACAAATAAACATACTATATGCATTTTCTCTTTCATCTCTTACACTGCTTTTTGTGGCTTCTTCCTTTTGGAGGGGCACAGATTGCTTTTCTGTTTGTTTAGCTACTTTTGGACTCGGAGCCTCTCTGTCACACTTTTTGTCCTCTGAAGGCTCTCGTGGTCTTCTGGAGCGGCCATGATCCCCAGCAGGATCCTCCCTGAACTGAACAGTGTATGGGAAGAGCTGATTGACAATATGAAGCTGCTGTCCAGGCCTCATTTTGACCTCATTGCCTTTACCAACCACCGCAGAGTCTACGGACGTGGGGTTCAAGCCCAACTGTGGAGTAAAGAAGGGGGGGAAGGGATGAAGAAGAGTGGAAAACTAGCAGTAGGGCTGTAAGTGATCATAGTAACAGACCAGATTACAGTTATTAAATTAGGTTTAGCCGAACAACTGCTTCATTGTTTCACTCTGATAAAATCAATGTTTCTCTTACCTGTTTAACTTTGACATATCCTTTGTTGCATTCTGCTTTCACTTCAACTAGTTGAAAGGGGACAACAACAGTGGCACAGTCTTTAGTTGGTTTTAATCACTTTTAGAAGACGTTTTTGACGTGAATATAGAAAAATAAAATGAAATACATGGACATATATAAACAAACACATGAGCAATATATTTAAAAACGACATTTTCTTATCTTACTGTAATTGAATATTGAATTACTGCACTCATGTTCACTTCATTTGGCTGTCTACTCGCCGTTATATTGTATAGTTTCTGCTTATTATATGTCTACACTCATGCACTTTAACTTATGTCAATACTGTCCATTTACGACTCTGTTTTTGCACATTTACATTTAATCTTTCATGTTTAATTTACAACCATTTACGACTCTGTTTTTGCACATTTACATTCAATCTTCCATATTTAATCTTCATATTTAAGACTAGTAATGCTTAGTGAAATCCTGGTTGTATATATTCACATTCTTATTTTTGTTATTTTTTAGTACTTATTTACTTTGTAGTTAATATTATATTGTGTTTAGATTGGTAACATTGTGTTTTTTTGCTCATATTGTGTGTTTGGACAACCTGCTGCTGTAACGCCACAATTTCCCAGTTTGGGATCAATAAAGTAATTCTATTATATTCTATTACTTGATTTGACGTAAACATCGGCTTTAATCTCATCATGTTTCATAATATTGATCCACTTGGAGTTTCTCATTGCAAAGGCAGCACATGTAGCAAATAGAAATCTGTATTACCTTGATGCCTGGAGCACTTTTTGTCTTTAATTGTCGTTTCTGGACCTCGACCCAGAATAACTGCCTGAAGATGAGGCAGTCTGATGGGTTTATGATTGCCCTCGTCGCTGATAAGCCAGCAAATGGGCATTTTATCATCGCAGGTAGCTATTTTTATTTTTTTTAAATTAGCCCCACGTTTGTTTTGGTGTGTAGTCGTGTCGCAGGAAGTTGACGTCACTGCATCGTGAGAAGGTTCTGGAAGAGGCTCGGTGTGAAGAAGTGAGGTGTGCTCTGAAATACTGAAATTCACAACAGTGTCTTCATACAAGGTTGGAAAGTCGTCATTTTTACCCTCTATAGTGTGTTAATACAAAATGTGTTGTGAAATGAATTTTAAACAAATGTTAGTGTTGACATGAGAAACAGTTCAACATCGTGTTAGCATTAGCCTGATGACCAGAGGTTAGCTAACGTAAAGTGCGTAGGGCCTGAAAGATAAGAAATCTCATGACTTCACGGTGAGCACGTTCACAGGTAAGTTACTCATTCATACGCAGTGATAAATACTAAAGGTGAACTACAATAAACAATAAGCAAAACTCTTGTTCGATAGCAGCTGATTTGGATGAAATATAACTCAACCAGATGTGCACAGTGTACTGAAAGGTTGGTTTATTAAATATCTGCTTTTTTCCTTACATGTTCTGTCAACACACTCCATGCCAGGCTTTATGTACAAATATTAATCATAATAAGGCTGCAGCCAAGATTAAAATGAATAAGCTGTGGTAGAATTCAACTAAGGTACAGTTTCCAAAAATCAAAACTGGATCAACAGATTGATTTACTTATTATTATTTTTTCTTACTATATTTATTATTTTTTATTATTTACTTATTATTTTTTCTTACTATATTTATTATTTTTTATTATTTACTTATTATTTCTTATTATTATATTTATTATTTTTTATTATTTACTTATTATTTTGTATTATTGTATTTATTATTGTTATTATTTACTTATTATTTTGTATTATTTTGTATTATTTACTTATTATTTTTTATTATTTACTTATTATTTTTATTATTATATTTATTATTTACTTATTATTTTGTATTATTATATTTTTTTATTATTTACTTATTATCTTATTTGTTTATTGCTCCAGTATTTACATTTTATTCTGCTACTGTATTTAATTTGACTACACAACCTTTAAGATATGAGCATCATTGGTTGATGAAACAATCCAGAATTAAAGAATAAACTATAATAATAATAATAATAATAATAGTAACTTTATTTATAGAGCACCTTTTAAAAACACAGGTTTACAAAGTGCTTTGACAAAACAGCAAAAACAAGAACAAACTAAACCAAACACAGAAGAACATAAACAACAGCAAGAATATAACAGATGCAAAATACTAAAAAATAATTAAATACAATTCAACAGAAAAGAACCCAAAGTGCACGATACCCAACAGACATATATTACCCAGGCAACACAAGAACCCAATAACAAGAGCTGAGACCAAGAGGATCAAAGATTTAAAAAGATGTAAGAAACTAAAAGAGCTGAAAAAAATAAATAAAAAGATAACAGCAATAAGAAGGTAAGAGCAGTAAAACTATACTATACTATATAAGTTACCTAACAATGAGATCCTGCTAACATGCTAATGAATCAGAAATATCTTTCATGATATGAATAAATGTCACTCTTTGAATTAGGCCTTTCTCTTCATCTTTTGGTACTTGAAGTTTGATTAAATTTATTTCAGACATATCAAATAAAATCAAAAATACAAAACAAAATGAAAAGCATGAAAATACAATAAACAAAAAACAATGTTCAAATTATTTCACAGAAAAAGCAAATTACATATATTCAATTGATATGCCTGAAAAGGAGTAGGAAGAAGTATAAAACATATTTAATCCTACCCCTTTTCCACAGCTCAATAATTAATATTAATATTAATATTAATATAAATTAAATTAACTTCCTGTGTTCCTTATAATCTCTCTATATATACAATCTATCTACATACAATTTGCTATACTATATTTATGATGCTATATTTGATATTTACAATCCAATGATTTTCCATATATATATATATATATATACAACTTGATATACTATGATTTTTTATAATTGATATATTTATACAATCCCTATATCTATATATACATATCTATTTGTACAATTTGATGTACTATATTTACATTTTATATATTTATACAATCCTTATATCTATACAGTTTGGTACAGTATGTTTACAATTATACATTTGATACAATCTATATATATATATATATATATATATATATACAATTTGATATAGGCTACTATATGTACAATTTACATATATATAATACACATTAACATACACCTGTGTATACAAAACTTGTACTTGAAGGTTTTTTTTTATGTAATAGGATTTAGCAACTTCCTGGTAACTATTTCTTCACAGGGGAATCATAGGTAGATTGCAGATCTGAGTACTTCTGATACCAATTTTACATTTTTATCAAATGTAATAATTAATTATTATCTCACATTGCTTGACATTTCCCATTTTCGAATAAACATTGGAATTACTGCACCATTGTCAGAGTTACACTCAGTTATAGTGTGTGTCTCTTTTTTGACTCTTATATGGTCAATTTAGAGGCTGCCATTTGTTTGAAATTTACTGCATAACACTGAGGAGTAAATATTGTCTTATCCATTAAATTCATAAAGGGTTGGACAATATAACCTTTTTGATAATTCATAGCAATGTTACAGATTCAACACAATTTAGAGGTGCAACAAACTAATGTTACAGCCTTGCAAATGACCGTAAGGTTGAGTAAGCTCCTCTGTAAAACAATGTCAACAAAATTCAAACATTAATCTTTTTATAAAGGTAAGAATTTATTTTCTTACAGTTATATTTCAGCTTTAAAATAAATTGCATGTGACACTGTATCATGTAATTAATCTTCTATAATAGTCTTGTTATAAATAGTCATTGAATAAGCTATTTGTATACTAAACAGCATAGAGCTATCTTTTATTTAGGTAGTACAATATGCTGTATGTCTGCATAATATTTGCACAACTGACAAATCCAAATTCTCTTAGAGATCAGCCACATCAATATATGATTTGATTTTGTGTTTGCTGAAGGACTTTCTTTCCTCCTAACAGAAATACATACTGCAGAAAAATCTTACACGCCAACAAATTCAATATCTTTCCAATTCTTACTTTGTTACATTGTTATTCAGCAGCTGTAAAGAGACTAGATTTGAATAGGGACGGTTGTCTGGTAAGGGTTGTGGTAGGTTTTTTTCTATGTGATTGAGAGTTCAACTGATTGTGATTTTATGATTTTTTTTAGGTTATCCAGTAAAGACAATCATGGTCAAGGAAACAGGCTTTTACGACACCTTGGGTGTGAAACCGAATGCCACTCCTGACGAACTTAAAAGAGCCTATCGCAAACTAGCTTTAAAATATCATCCCGACAAAAATCCTACAGAAGGAGAGAAGGTAAGTTCCCCATATATCACTCATTAGTATTCAAAATAGAAGCTGTAGTTTTTGGCATGAAAATGGAAAATTTTGTGATTTTAAAAGAAGTCCTCACAACAAATGAAAATGGCTAATTAGTAAAGGTATTGTTCTTATAATGATAGTGAAGTGTGTTGCACTTTTTTAAATGAGCAAGATGTAATGTTATCAGGAAGTTAGATACCATTACATAAAATAATGGCATTGGTCAGATGAAACACAGCTTTTGTAGTTATTGTAGAATCTATATTTGTTGTTTAGGTAGATTTAGCTCTGTCTTCTTTGTGTGATACCAGACGGCACTTATTGTTTCTACAGAATCGGAAAAGCATGGACATTTTTCAAACCTATCATTCTTCTAGAACTGTTTTCTACTCTTCTTTATAAGTGATGTATGTTTGTTTATTATCTTTTTAGTTCAAGCAGATCTCACAGGCTTATGAGGTGTTGTCAGATGCCAAGAAGAGAGAGCTGTATGACCGTGGAGGTGAAAAAGCAATAAAGGAAGGGGGGACTGGTGGGGGTGGTAGTGGGAGCTTTGCATCACCCATGGACATCTTTGACCTGTTTTTTGGTGGAGGCAGTCGGATGCACAGAGAGCGAAAAGGTTAGTAGAACATTGGATATCACTTAGTGTGTTGATTTGTGGAAATTAATCTTTTTTTTATTTATTTGAAAGCAGGAGACAGCGAGCTCTGAGAAGGAAGAACCTGCAGCATTTAATAAAGTTCTAGCAAAGGACTGTAATTAACAGTAACTTTGATCATTTATTAACTACAGTCCTGTATATTTTATTTTGTCCAGGCAACAGACTAATTACCAACTATTTAACATGCTGACAGAAATACTCACAAAAAAAACTTTGACCTAATTCTTGGTAATGGGTTCTAAAAATGACCCCAAAATGCTGAAAGCTTTTTGCTTATTCAATTTTTTTTCATTGACTAACAGTTAATCTCTTAATCATTGCAGTGCTACTTAAGCCCAATTTAACCTGCGAGCTTCATATTTTGGCCAGTAATAATTTTGGGTTTTTTTAAACAGAAAACCAATATCTGGATATTTACCATCCAAGTAAAATACAAACAGGAACCATACCCACAATGGTTTTATGTTATGGTCTGTAAAAAAGAGCAAATTGATACAGATTTAAAAAATCTGTATCAATTTGGTTATAAACGCTACCATTTTAGCCAGAACTTGAGGCTGTGGACACATGCCTGTGAGAATACATCTTCACAAACTGTTCTGTTCTGAGTTACTAGTCTTTGCTTAAAAAAAATTAATGACAACAAAGAGTTTGCCCTGGGCGATCCACCAACACAGTTTCTGTAATTTTAGACCTACCTGGCACTAGAATATACTGTGGGATAATTGGAAGTTCTATTTTATATATGAAAAGAAATTGATCTCTAGGAATCCAGTAGAAAACCTTGTGAAGCTGTCTGATGAATCTTATTGCAGTAAACAGTGTTACTGAAATCTGCAATTTGTCTCATTCCAGGAAAAAATATTGTTCATCAGATTACAGTGACGTTGGAAGATCTTTATAACGGAGCGACTAGAAAACTTGCTCTCCAAAAGAACACTATTTGTGAGAGATGTGAAGGTACGTCTTTAACTATACCACTCTGTGCTCTTGGTAAGTTCCAAGTCACTGGACTTGTTTAGTAATCCAAAAAGTATTTTCAGCACACGCTGACCCAAGCAGGACATGAAAAGGCTCTTTGTCCAATAACAAAACACATCATTCTTTTAAATGTAATCCAGACATTCCTCACCAGGTCACCAGAGTTTATACATACAAAAAAAAGATGAAACAAAAATAGCCTTCATCTTTGTTTTCCAATTGCTGACTGCGTTTATTTTTTCCTGGTAGGTCGTGGGAGTCGGAAAGGGGCTGCGCAGATGTGCATGACTTGTCATGGCACAGGCATGCAAGTCCGCATGCACCAACTCATACCTGGGATGGTCCAGCAGATGTCCACAGTGTGTAACAGCTGTCAGGGCCAAGGACAGAGAATCAGCCACAAAGACCGCTGCAAAGCATGTGCAGGGCGAAAGATCCTGCGCCAGAAGAAGATCCTTGAGGTCCACATTGACAAAGGTGAGAGAGTGAAGGGAGATTTCATCTAAATGTATGTGTAGCTGTTTAAACACTGATCCAGAAAACACTATATTGTACTGTACATGCATCACATACATATGCACTTAACCTGCCACAGGAATGAGAGATGGCCAGAAGATCGTTTTCCACGGAGAGGGTGACCAGGAGCCAGGAATTGAGCCGGGTGACATCATAGTCGTTTTGGACCTGCGGGAACATTCAACTTTTACTAGGTAATACATTAGCAGTTATCAAGTGTCTTAGTTTTCTGGTGTAATCTGTGCAGACAGATGAGGTGATGATATGATTCCCTTAAATAAAATTAGAACAATGTGTATACACATAGTGCTGGGCGATATGGCCTAAATTTGATATCACAATATTTTTTTGCCTAATGTCGATATTCGATATGACTCTGTATTTATCATATTAAAGTTTATAAATGTAGTCTATAAAACTGAATCTCCACTGTATAAAAAAAAAAGATCACTGGCCCAGGAACGTTACTTATGATTTGAGAAATAACAGTCACCAATTTACTCTTGAACCATTCTGATGCAAAAATAAATTACAACTTCTATTTAATTAATTGAGCTCTAATTATCAAAATATTGTGTATTTTTCTAATATTTATGTCCTCATGTTTATTCACCATGCTGGTAACTGAAGAGTCTGCTTAATCTGACTGACATTAATATGAGGCTGTGCTAGAGCTGGAATTGTTATGATCACCTTTCTCTTCTTTCTTCTCTGTGAGAAACTCTTCATCCTTAGATCTTTACTTTAGGAGCTCTCTTAAGGGCTAAGATGCTTTGTGAATAACTTTTATGTTTACCAGGATCTAGTCTTTAACATTAAGGGGAAATTTAGCTGCAGCGTGTTCCAGCTCCTACAGCTGTCTGCCGCTGTGGCTGAAACTTTTCTCCGTTCTGTTTTCGTCATGCCCTGCTGTCACTCTCGACTCTTCCAGTGATTTTTTTCATTTGAATGCTGATTTTAGCTCGGCTTTTGTCGGGATCAGATGGTTTTAAAACCAGCGCTCGCGGGAGTGACAGCAGTGAAGCCGCCAATTGAACGTGCAATCAGCTGGCCTGGACTCTGTCAATCATTCATCCGGGCCAGTTATAATGTCGAGCCCTGCTTTGTGTGCCCTTTTTTTTTTGGAAGTAATTCGGCCTCGCTCGCATCTTTCTCCTCCATGTTGGTCGCTTACAAGAGCTAGGCTACTCAGTAGCAGGAGTGGAGTCTCCTCCGACCTTTCGTCTCCGCGCAACAAGTGCTGCCGCGGAAATCTCGCAGAGCAACGAAATCTCACGGAGCAATGAAATATCACGAGAAAACTTTGAAGTAGTTTAAAAATAAAATCGATGTTCCCTTTTCCATATCAAGCATTAATTAAATATCGATCGAATCGAGCCTCACGATATATCGCCCAGCACTATATACACAGTCCTAGATGTGGTTAGTATTACAAATGGTATCTCTGTTTCTGGTCAGTAGAGGTCAGTCAAAACTAGATCATTACTGTAAACCCTGTTTGAATTTTTTACCCAGGTAAAATAAATCACAATTTTAACCAAAATAATCCCAGTTTTGTAAATCCACACTTCTTGGAGCCTCAGTAAATCTCATTCTCTTTCTCCAATTTACCATTGCCTTCAGGAAAGGAGAGGACCTGGTCATGTCAATGGAGTTACAGCTGGTTGAAGCTCTGTGTGGATTCAAAAAACCTGTTCAGACACTAGACAACAGAACTCTCCTCATCACTTCACCTCCAGGTAAGCGAGTGACGTCACCCATGCTATAGGCACATGAATTTGAGTCGATTAATGGATTATTGGTAGCTTTGTATGTTGGTCTACAATGCTGCTCAAATTCTGTGCTCAAACTGTAATGCAGACATTCACCACTAGTCGGGGCTGTAGCACCTGTGGATGGCTCATCTGACTCTACTGCCTGCATATAAACAAGCTCGTAGGAGCAGTGTGTCTGGCAGTATTTTGATGAAGTTGTATGTAGCTGTGTCAAATTAAACTGGCATATGGACTGGCTGATTCGTAAAAAACATTTAGGACAGGGATGTGGATGTTAACCTGCAAGGAGGACTGAAGGCTGTTGGTTCTAGCACTGCACACTCAGCAAACCAAATTGGATTGTGAGCCCACAGACAGTTGCAAACAAATTGTGTTTTCCCACTAGATATAGACTAGGTTAGTTCGAGTTTAAATGTCCTTTAATAGATTAGGAAATAAGTCACTAGGATCAACCCTAAAAACAACTCGATCTTGATTTGACCCCGACTCTTGTTCTTTCTTTTTGCAGGAGAATTGATCAAGCCTGGAGACACGAAGTGCGTCGCAAATGAAGGGATGCCAATGCATCGCAGACCGTTTGAGAAGGGGCGCCTAATCATTCACTTCTCGGTGAGACACTTTTTCAAAATCCTTTATTAACTTTTATTCTTTTTATAAACATGCTTTTGAAAAATCAAATAATTCAACATAATTCTCTCTCTCTCACACACACACACACACACACACACACACACACACACACAACATGCTTAAAAAGTGCCTCTCCTTTCCTGCAATAACAAACCTCACAATCCCCACACCAATAAAACTGTCTGTACTTTATCTACCCAGCACTAAACCCCCCCGATACGTTTGCTCTAGCTTTTCTAATAAAATGCCACCAAACAAAAAGATGAAATACATTTTTTTTCTTATGAACACCAGAATGGTGAATTGACCTGTCACATTGCAGAACAGTTACACGTGTGTTGTAATCACATCTTTTTGTATTTTTTTCCTTTAGGTGGTGTTTCCACAAGCCAACTTTCTTCCAAACAACAAGCTGAAGGAGCTGGAGGACTACCTCCCAGAGAAGCTGGACCCAGAGCAGCCTGAAAGCATGGACGATGACCTCTACATCTACGCCGACCTCGAGGACTGTGACTTTGAGAACAGAAAGAGACAAAACCATCAGCACTACTACATGGACGAAGATGACTACGCCAGCACTGGAGGCGTTCAGTGCCAGACATCTTAAAAATATCACCCGGGCTCTTCTCATTCCAGAAGCCCTCCTCATCATCTCTTAGCAAAGCACCTTTCTGGAAGTTTGTGCACTTTTTTTTTTTTTTTATTTAATTACTTCTCTTAAAATCATAACGGTTTACTTGTTTTAAGTTAACTCTAAGGCAGAGTCATAGAACTGGGTCCCACCACCCTTCTAATTTATCATAACAGCTCGTATAGAGCTAGACTGGAGAATGGCACTACATGTCATCTATGGGACAATATCTTATTTTATTTTTTGTTATTCCAATCACACTGTGATTAGAGACCACGGCTGGTATTGCAGGGACCTCAGAAGAAAGAAAGAAAAGACTGCCTGCTTTTTATACAGTTACACTGAAGATGATGCCAATATTAATGTAAAATAACTTTTTTTTTTTTTCTTTTTTTTTAAATTGTTACATAATAAGCTGTTTTGTGAACCACTTGTTGACTTGTTGAATCTGTTGTCTGTGAGAACTCAACCTGTACATGGTGGCTGAGGCAGATGTGCATTCAGGCTTCAGTTAATCATCTAAGCTGGGTAACCCTTTAAAGGGCTATTTTGTAGACATTTCTAAAGAATCTTGTAAATGTGAGTCGGAGGTAAAGGTAATACTGATTCAGGTGTGGCAGAGTGAAGGTTCAAGCCACCAAAAAGAGGATTATTCAAACATATTCGAAGTAGGTTCAGTGCTTCAACTTTGAACTTCTAATCAACTGATTGATACACCACACTTTGTTTTGGACTGCTTGGAAAGTAGAACACGTATGCTGCTAACTGCTGGCCAGGTATTCAGAAGCAAAAGGTACAGATAAGTGAGGAGTCACATTTCTTAAAAATGTAGAGCCAGCAGGATTGAGAGAGAAAATATTTCACATTTTAACTCTTAATTTTTTGCCAAGCATTTTTCTGTGTTCCAGATTTGAGGTGTTTTTATTTTTTATTTTTAGTAATCAGCATAATTCAGCAAACGTGCTTCATAAAAAAAGTCCTCTAGAAAAGTTTGTCTTCTAAAAAAAAGTGTCAAGTTGCTCCCAAGTTTTACAGGAAAAAAAAGTGGCTGATGTCCCTGTGGTTTTAAGGTTGAATGTTTTTTAAATGATTTTTTTTTTGGTTTGTGATTTTAAAATCTAGAAGATTAAGAGTTCAGTTGTTTCTCTGGCCTGTTTAAACTTAAATCAAACTAAAGACATTAACCTGTTGGCAGAATTTTCGCTCATGTTGGCTCACGAGTGCATCTGTGTCACATTTATAGTCCTTATTGTAAATGCCAAATGCGTCAATGAGAGGTTATTTAGGACTTCAAAAAACCACAGCTGATACCTCATTGAAGAGTCTATCTGTTTGAAAGCCTTATCATATCACTTGAAGCTACTCGATAATGCAGTTCTTCTTTTTTAATATTGATTTTGTTTGCCTTGGATGTTTTAAAACAACTATGCTCACCAGAAAGGAGATTCCTGAATTTCTTTCAGCGATGCAAATTTACGAGTCTGGACTCTATTAAGTGTTGTCAAGTTCTTCATTTGACTGTACCCGTATAAGGACCAATCATCTACTTGTTTTTGTTTTCTAATTAAATGCAGTTTGATGGTCTCTATATATTTGTTTTTACTCAGTACGTATTGTTTTTAAATCTGAGTTGCTGATTAAAACATTGTAGAGTAGAAAATGTGCACGTTAGAACCGTAGACTGTAAATATTAGAGGTTTATTATTATATTATTATTAGTTAGAACTTTTAGTAGTTTTTCTTGTTTTGCTCTAGATGTCTTAACAGTTCAAACAAAAAGCTTGAAATGCAACAATTCATCTGGCTTAGGTTATGAGGAAGTACACTTATTTTAAGGTCTGCATCTTATAACATGTTAAAGCAATCTGATTGGATAAGAGGCATTAAATGAGCGACGATAAAGGAGAACAACTTCACCTGGACTTTTCACACTCTGTATCACTCCGCCTAAGCCAGGAGTTCTGAATACTTTTAATTGACTACAAAGTAGCTGGGCTGCGGTAACCATGGATACGAACAGAGTAGCAAGAGTGGAGAGAGGAGAATAGTTGGGTTGCTTGGCAACAGTCTAGTTTCAGTTAAATTGTCAAACTAGTTGAGTTGGTAAAGTTAAAAATAATCTGTTGTTGTCTTCACTGCTGTGAAGCTTCATAATTTTGATCCAAGAAAGTTTCAAATCAAAAACTGGCTAAAATTTCTGAAATGTGGCTCAAATAGTTTTCTATTGGCTGTTTTGGCTATCATTTAATCAATCCAGTACATGTAATTATAATAACTGACAATCGAGAGTGGTTCCAGCCTCTACATGTGAGTACTTAATGTTTTTTTTGTCATCTGTGAAAACAAACTGAAATCTAAAAAAAGGTCTCTGTGGTATGCCGGTACAGTCTGACCATTTTCAGCTTGTTCTTAGAATAATACATATCTGACTAACAGGATGAAAATGTGTTTCATACCAGAATTCCTTCCTTCATTCCTTTGTATGAAATAGATGTTAGTCAAAGCCCTAATCAAAAGCTTTAAAAAAAACAAAAAAAAAGGCGTGACAACAAAGTAATACCATCAGAAGATTCATTTTAAATATAATTGTAAAAATAAAATCTGGGATTGATTTATAAAACCATTGACTAAACAAGATGTCTTATTACCGTTTTTTTAAACACCTTTAGTTTTCCAGAGTTAAATATTGTTTGATTTTCTTAACTTTGTGGATGTGTCATTTAAAGCTACAACAGCTTGAGAACATTCATGTCATCATTTAGGAAACCAAAGTCACACTAAAGTCAAAGAGTCCTTCAAATGTGGCACACAAACACAAATTAATAACTTTTTAATTTTATTGATAATCATTTCAACATCTGGCGGTGTTATGTACAACTTGATGGATATATAAAATATATTGTAATGAATTAACATTTTGTAATGATGATGGGAGGACGACTGCACAGAGATAGATGATCCTTTGTACCATACAGCGTAGCACAAAAATAAAAAGGCAGTAGCTCTGTTTCTTGCAGGCATAGTACATGTCCTACTGATGCACAGGGACACAGATAAGAGTCAACGCAACACACTGACAATAATATGACAGCTTTAAATACATTGTACATTGACAGGAAGCTCAAAAGAGGTTCATAATCCGTCATGCATATTTTTAAAGAATACTCAAATTATTGTAGAGTCACACTTAAACTGCACTGAGGTAGCATGCAGGGAGCACAGAGGACAAAAACAGATCAATACATCTGAATCATTGCTCAATAATCCTTACAAAAGTTCATCATATAAAACCAAAGCTGGCAATTCAAAAACCTGATATTGTTTGTTTATGCCCAAACAAGAAGCACATTATAAATATTTCCACGACAGTTCACCATCATGCATTTTCATGTCTAATACCGACACAAGAGATGAAAGTGGGGATTCAAAGTGCACTGGTGAAGTTGGATCCATGAGGAAGAGTGTGGACAAGGACCCAGTAAAGTAATAAATAAAAATACCTATATGATAAAACATGTACAAAAAATAAAATGTATAAAAAAGTGAAAAAAGAATGTGTATAAAAAACTGAAATACTTGTCAAATGAGTTTAAACGTCTACTTTGACATATTTAATTGAGCTTTTTTTATAATATCTTCATGGTTGTGTAGTATGCTTGGTAGGAGTTTTTTCAGTAGATTCCTTAGAAATAAGAAATTATTGAACATTGGCAGCCTTTAAAATGCAAGAGGCTGTAAATATGACTTCACATATTTGTCTGCTTTACGTTTTCATTTACAAATTGCATGTATTTTTACTTTCCTCAATGAAGCTAAATGTTTTTGCATCAGCTACCTTTGACTTGACCTTTTGTTTTGGGATTTGTTTTTCCAAATGATTCCAATCATATAAATTTATTGCCGAGGTTCCCTTTGGATCCATTTAGTCGCTGCTGCATTGCTTTCAGTCATGACGCATGATCTTCATCACAGATGGGAGTTTGATAATTTGCCAAGAAATGTATGGTTTCCTAGTCGACTATCCCCAAGGTCAAAACTTAATCTGACACCTCAGACTTTGAGCCAACACTAAAAAAGAAGCCCTTCATGTGACCGGAAAACTACAACAAAAAAAAAGTTCAAAACTATAACGTCGTCCATCTCGTCAACCATTATACAGAGTTTTCCCGTTCGGGGAGCTGGAGCCGATCCCAGCTGTCATTGAGCGATAGGCAGGGTACACCCTCGACTGTTCACCAGTCAGTCACAGGGCTGACACATTCACACCTACGGCCAATTATCCAGTCACCATTAACCTAACGAGCGTGTCATTGGACTGTGGGAGGAAGCACGAGGGAACCCACGCACGCGCGGGGAGAATTCAAAACAGGAACCTTCTCGCTAACCATTTCACCGCCTCTTTAACTTCATGACAAAAAAAAAAAAAAAAAAATCTATCTACTGATAAAGATGACGTGAAATGACCCCAAGCTCCAGAACAGCTACCTAACATCCCCTAAAGGAGAGTTTGCTTTCTCAGTGAGCATGTTTATAATGTGCTCATGGATAATCCTCCATATTAGGAACGCAGGTGACAGTTTAAGGTTTCCATAGCCTCAGGAGGCCGTCCTCGCTGTATGTGGCGATCAGATTCTCATGTGGGTGGTGAGCGATGCCAATGACTTCTTTCTCATGAACCTGTGGGTGCAGAGAAACACAGATCAGCACACAGTCCCCCGTTTCCAATCATTCCCAGGAGGATCGCTACACAGCAGCCAAAGACAAAGAATCAAGCGAGGCAAGAAATCAAAAACGGAGGCTGCACATTTTTTTTTCTTAATAAATCACACTTCAGAACTGTGGACTGGAGCTTACGGTCAGCGTTTTCTGCAGTCTCCCTGTCTTATAGTTGAAGCAGTACAGCACTAAGTCCTCTCCCACACAGTAGATCCACTCCCCTCGGGGTGACAGGGTGCAACAAACAAAGTCTGATCCCTCCTTTCTGTCGGAGGTGAAGGTCTTCACAGTCTGAGGAGGAAGAGGCGCCGACATTTTAGCTTGAATTTAATAAATGTGACAGATTTCTAGTCACATGAAAACAGTCAGTCTTGATATGAAATACTCTCTGGTTTGCATACGTTAGGGCGAGCTCTCACCTGACCCTGCATGTTCATGATGACCACCGTGTTGGAGTGGTTACAGATCACAAAGTTCTCAGGGTTTTGGGGGAGAGGAATCACATTGTTGACGGGGACTTCAGAGTTCAGACATTTAAAGGTGTCGATGCACTCGCAGGAGTTTGAATCCCAAATCTGAAACAGGCACAGAAAATGAATCTGCTTAGTGACACATTTCATTGCATTGCAACGTCTTCAGCTCCACGTTGATGCAGCACAGACTTGAAGTTTGGACCATATACAATGTGCTCATTGTACCTTAACCGTGCCATCAGACGATGCGCTGATGATGTGTAATCCGTCTTGAGTGAAAGATGCATCATTTACAAACGATGAATGGCCGTTTAACTCCTTCAGTGTCTTCCCTGACCTCAGCTCATGGATTCTGTAAAGACATTTTTTTAAAGCATTCACAGTCAAACATTGTAACAAAAAAACAAAAGTCATTATATCAAACACAAAAAACAGCAGCTCTGATTCAAATCTGTCTTTATTCAACTCAAAGGGGCTTTCTCTCTCTAGAGCAGACAAAACGTGTTGCTCTGCAGTGGATTCGGTTTATTTTTAGCTCCAGCGTCGAGCAACTGGGTGCAGATTAGCTTAACCATGACAAAAACGTCTAATGCTCAGTAATTCACTCCGTCTGCTGGAGGATGGTTTGGTGAATGTAAACAATTCGGTCTGCACGCTCGTGGAATTGTAAGTGGAGGAAACACGTTGCAGCTTTGTGCCTGAGCACATGGTCTGCCAGTTCCACCCACACAGCACATGTGCTTCCATCCCAGTGAGGAGGCTCAGCCCACACAGCCCTGCAGGCAGAAATAGATGTTCAACTCCTCGAGTCTGAAGGAGACTCAGCTTTTTTTTTTTGTTTTGTGTGTGTGTGTGTGTGTGTGTGTGTGTGTGTGTGTGTGTGTGTGTGTGTGTGTGTGTGTGTGTGTGTGTGTGTGTGTGTGTGTGTGTGTGTGTGTGTGTGTGTTTGAGACGGAGGAAGAAGAATAAAAGATAAGACACCCTCGCCCCAGCTTGTTTACATTCAGATGCTCAACACGTGTGCAACATGTGATGCAGCTACCGACTGCTTAATCTGACGTCTGCATTGCATTGTGGATCTTTTGAAAGGTTTAAAAATATCTGAACTGGCTTCACTGCTTGCTAAGTTGACAATCAACAATTAACAATAATAATCAAAACGGCTTCAATCAATTTGATAATGCAGCTCATAATTACCCTTCATTTCTCTGTGTTTACTTAAACATCCTCATTCTTTGAATACTCCACATTTCTCGTGCTTATTGCTATTTCTTGTTTTTATTCCTTTTTATATATAAATACCTACATTTCTTACTGCTATATTGTGTACGTTGTATTAGAGCAACTGTAACAACCTCTGCCTCCCCCGTGGCATGACAAAGTATTTCTGATTCTGATTTTCTACTTACAGAATAACATTGATTAAAAATAAATAAATCCCAGAAATGATACTAATATATATATTCAGGTATGACATGTATTTAAAATAATCATCATAAAGTACATTTATGATTTGGTCATTCATTTATGGAACAACCCGATTTGCAAGAAACATCACAACTCAAAATGTCCTCTATATATTTGGAATAAAACAAAGACTACACAGATATTGTCACTGCTAAGTTAATGGATGAAATCAAATGATCAATCATTGTAATGTTTATTTTTTTTTTGTATTTTCCCCATCTTTTCTTTTCTATTTGTCACATCTGTTGCTTATTGAAGCAACATTTTGCCAATCCAACGTTGGATGTAAAAAGCATTATTCTGCCTGCCAGCTGAACTGACAAACATGTTCACGCTTTTGAAACATTTGTGAATCATTTCTGAGGTCAGTGTGAACTCTCGCTTCATCCCACAGCAGACAATCAAAGATTTGTTTGGCTGCAGACATTTAAAAAAAAAAAAGAAGGATCTCATCATGTTTTATTGTTGTTTCTGTTTTGAACAATTGGTCTTTGCCCTATATGTTCACAGTTTTCTGATGAGTGCTGTTACTTAGTACTATGGATGTGAGTCAGTTTGAGTGTGTCTGGTGTGTAGAGTCACGTCCCACCTGATGGTCGGGTTAAAGGAGGCGCTGAGGATCTGGTTGTTGTCCTTGGAAAAGCTCAGACAGGTCACGCCTTTGTTGTGAGCATGCTCAAACCTGCGCAGACACAAGCCACTCTGGATCTTCCATACCTTCCCAAAAAAAAACACAAAGATGGAATTAGACAACCAATCGGATTCATCGTTTTTTCAATATTTAGACATCATTTCAGAGATAACAAGACTTTACAATAAATGAAAACACTCTTTGGAAGATCTGACCTTTATTTTGCCGTTTTGAGCGCCAGTTGCCAGAAGATCTGAGTCCTGACTGAAGCACATACACAGCACGGCGTCGTCCATCATCATGAAGCTATCCTGGGCCTGATAGTTCAAATCCTGGTTCATCCATGCAAACACACACACACACACACACACACAGAGAGAGAGTAGAAAAAACAATGAAATAAATCAAATTAGTGAAAGAATAATCTTTATTTCACTCAGAATATCGTGTTGAATATCCTTTATGATTACTAATTTCCAACTACGGTAGATCTGAAATGAAGTTTAAACAACACTTAAATGTACAGAGTTCAAGAAGTCTGCCAGGTGTATTGATATTAAACAGACTAACCTTGCTGATTTTTCCCGTGCTATAGTTCCAGACCTCAATGAACCCGTCCACTGATCCAGTGAACAGGTACTTGCCATCAGGAGAGAAACGTGCACACTCCACATGTGAGCGACGTCCAAACTGCGGGTTACAACGACACACACGGTAACTCCTCATTAACGGCCCTTCACAGTATGATGCAGCTAAACATACCCAGAGCTAGGTTTGCTTGCTACCTGAGAGCCTGACGTACTAATAGATTAAAAAAAAACAAAAAAAAACAAGTTCATGTCTGATAATCTCAGGGGAGGTTTAAGGTTTTCCAGCATGCTGACTGTTCCTCTTATCACCTTGGTAAGAGGACAGCAAGGACAAGCAAGTCATGCGGCTCCATCTGGACGCCAGTGATGAAGGCACAGCCAGAGACTGAGACAAGTGCCTTCAGGAGCGTCAAAAAAAAGAGTCACGTGTGTGTGTGTGTGTGTGTGTGTGTGTGTGTGTGTGTGTGTGTGTGTGTGTGTGTGTGTGTGTGTGTGTGTGTGTGTGTGTGTGTGTGTGTGTGTGTGTGTGTGTGTACGATCCATCTTTGGAGATGACTCATCAATAATAATAGAAAAGTAAAAGTATTTATAGTTTTTGTCCAAGAGTCTCACATGTACCGCCTACAAATATATATAGTATGTATATATAGTATGTAGTAAACTATATCTAGTATCTGATTGTGGTAGAAGAAGTAATTTTGTAGAACAGAGTCCGTGGTGGTCTACCTTGATGTGTCGGTACAGCTGGGTTGGAAAGTTCTCTTTCTCCTTTTTTCCGTGCGAGTCGATGGTGGAGTCGGGGGAGCTGTCAGGAGACTGTTGCAGTCTCAAAGTCTGTGAGGAAGAGGGAGGACGCAAAACTTAAATATAGATGCTGCTGTGTCCCTCCGTCAGTGTCAACATGAAAGGTTGTCCCACCGCGCAAATGCGTGATTGGGAACGAAGGAAAACGATTTGCAGCATGAAAACTTCAGAAGCCAACTGTGAATGTGCGATGTCGCATTCTCAGAAATCCTTCAGACATTTAGAATTTGACCATTGTCAGCTTACAAAATCAAATGTGACTGTAGGTTCTGTGGCAGTTTGAATGGCAGCTTTTACATTTGTTATGCTACTTATCTTATTTAGTAAGCTGAGATAAAAAAAAAGAAACATTTTTTTATATAAAGGGAGCTTAATAGATGTATTGGCTTGCCTTGTTATAGAATTATCTTAAGCACTATGGGAGCTATCGATCATGATCAGATTACTCACTCCGATTTGGTCGAGGAGTCCCATGAGGCGAGAAGGAGGCACCACACTGACCTCCTGAACCATAGACTCGGCAATCGCCCTGCGCCGCTTCTCCTTGTTGCTGCCTTTAGGGTACGCCTGTAGAGACAGAAAGAAGGCTAGAACTATGAAACACGTCGTGGGGGAAATGTTCTGTAAAAGTAGTAACCGTTACTGTCTCACCTCCCGAGGGTCAAAGCAGGAGCATTTGAGCAGGTTCTCCAGGTGGAGGTACCTCCCTGGTTGCGTTTGCTTCAGCATGATCATGGGGTCGGTTTGTCTGAGGAGCGAGCGAGCTGCACCCACCTCCCTCATTTCAATCAGCTCCATCACGACCTGTTGAGGAGAGACCCGTGTTTAGAAGCTGATGCAAAAGATTGCGGCCCGGGGGGGGAAAGCGTCGGCTGATCTACGCAGCGCTCACCTGCTCGTAGAGGTCAATGAGAATGTTGTCAGGTAACTTGAGGGACTCGATGGCCAGCAGCACCGAGTCCCAGTGGCCGCTCTTTATGTCTGCGATGAAACTGTCGATGCTCTCCACCGTGTTCAGAGACACGGTGGTCTCCTCCTGCAAGGTGTTCAGTGTTCTGTAGAGGTTGTTCTCCTTCAGGTACTGCATGATCAGACGGATCACACTGGAAGACAAAGATTCATGTTACTTCCACATGCCACTTCTCCGTCAAAGCTGTTCTGTATTTGTACATGATGCTCTTCTTTTCTGGTTTATCTTGTTTTTTGTTTTTTTTACTTCTGTCACATTGCAGAACCGAACACTGAAGCTGTTGTTTTTATTCTCGGATGCTTTCACACATTTAGACATGGATCCTCTGACTCAAGTGTCAACAGAAAAAGAAAAAAACATGCGAGCTGTTCCTGTCAAAACAAGACGTGAGCAGGGATACTGCTGCATGTGGAGCTTTGTCACGCTTGAAAGCCATCCGCCGAGCATTTTCACAGCTTTCCTTTCATCACATCTACCCCGCTGCGGTTGTCACTTCGTCAGCAGCATCATGATGCAGGAAGTTTTGCTTCTCCTTCACGTGCACTTTTCTGCAGAGACATGCTTCAGTGGCGTCGTCTGGATTGTGGATTAACACAGCCCACCTATTTTAATATGAGAAAGTTTGTACGCCACATTCCCTCCTTTTTTTTTTCTCCTCCCTATCCTAGATTGACTTTAAATGCAAATTGTGTGCGCTTGATCCCCACCACCACATTAAGTCTGAATACTGGCCAATAAGAAAAGCACACCCCATGTTTTGCCCAGGGGGTGGAGGGCGTATTAGTTCAACAGGCACATGTGGATGAAACGCACACAATGTACTGAGACTGGACCCGCCCCTCTCTCAGCATCATGAGCAAGGACATCAGATCAAACGGCTCAAAGTGATTATTAAAGCAGACGCACGGGGGAAATATACAATACGCAGACTACATTATATCTTTAAATAAAAGACGTTTCTGTGACTGGATGGGATGGGATTAAAAAAACCAAGACCCATAAAACAAACGTCACATGGGTGCACAATGCACATGGTGCACACACAAAAAAAACTAAACAAAATGCGTCATAGAAAACGGCAGAACAAGATAGATTTCTATGTTGTGGATTATGTCTTTATTAAAACACAGCCTAAAAATAGCACACGTGTAAAATTCAAACATATTGAATCACATTGTAGACTATAATAAGAAGAAAGTTTTAACCACAGGAAATATCCCCAAGCTTTGAGAAAATAACAGCGGTCTACAATCTTGCAGATGGATGCGTAATTTCAAAACTTACAAACTTGATCTTTTCCTTATCAATAAAAGCGTTTGTTTTCTTTAGTGAAGACACACGTGTTGTCATAGTAGGATACAAAAACAAAGTTATCATCACTAAACTATAACTTAAAACTTACTTATTAACATTGAAACCCCCCCCAAAAAAATAAAAGGCACACTTACTCCGAGGGCTCCATATCTGCTGCCATGGTGATGTTGTCTCCTGATGTTGCTGCACCGGACTGACGGATAGGAGGTTTGGCTCGAGCTCTGAGCTCGCTAGAGCCACGTGAAAGCAGTCTGTTGAGGACCACCCACTACACGTGCTTCTCTTGTGTCTTTTCATTTTTTTTAAATTCGGGCAGCGGTCCCAAAACCCTGTGACTGCCGCTGCCACACCAAAGTCTTGGAGCTGACGTCACTGACGCATGCCGATACATTGAAGTCGAAACGTTTGGTGGGCACGTTTTGTGCAGTAGACGCAGCTGCAGTCAGAACACGACAACAGCAGCAGCAGCAGCAGCAGCATCAGCACCATGGACAGACCCCCTCGTGGCTCAGTTTTTTCAGCCTTGTGTTTGTGCAGGAGCTTTAACATCGCTATAACGGAAAATCACCTCAGAGCTCATCAATATGCAGACCCTGAGCTGGGTGCGTCTGTGCCTTTTGTTATTTCGCGAACTTAATCTCTCACATAGGGACCCACTGATTACAGCACTCAGTGTCACTGTAATTGCACATTGTGAGTGCAGTGCAGCTGCAGTGAGCTTGTGGGTGTTAATCATCATCGCCACTTAAGAGAGAGTGTTTATCGGATCTACACGCCTCCGCCTCTCAGCAGCATACAGACCTGTTGGTAAACAAGAGCCTCGGTAATCCATCACACAGGCTCCATAACTATTCTGTGGCGTCGTCTCTGCAGAGCAAAAGAGCAGAAAAACTACTACTTATTTTCAGTCCATCATGGATGCCAGATCACATGCACAAAAATAGACACAATTCAAAACTAAAGCAAGACATCCACATTGGGCCTACTAAGATTTACATGCAAAGATAGACAAGTTACCTCAACACTAAGCCCTCACAAACAGAACCCTGAAAGTCGCATAGAAACATTATCCTATTTACATATTGATACATTGTGTAATCTTTTTTAATAAATAGCCTACTAAGCCTATCAAATTCAACGACAATAGCCAACTTGAAAAGTATTTTTCAATCTCTCTGTATCAATATCAGTGATTGGCAGAGCTGTGATGGCCGAGTGGTTAAGGCGTTGGATTCGAAATCCAATGGGATGTTCCCGCGCAGGTTCAAATCCTGCTCACAGCGTCATCATCATCCTACCTTTGATGGATTGGACAAGGTGATCCCAATTTGATTCGGACATTTGAGGATCTTGATGATGTCATAACGTTCACCCAACACAGTCTGCCTCTCAATCACGATAACACATAGAAGTTATGTGAAACTAATTATAAAAAATATGTTCTGCTGTAAACACTTAGACTACCATCAAATCAGTAGACTATAACACTATTTAATTGAGAGCATAACTAAATCTTTTTTTTTGTTGAAATAAATAATAATAGCCTACAATAGTTTGTAAGTATAATGACGTCTCTGGTGTTTATTTTAAGATGAGTTTAACCAACTAAAATAAAGAAGAAAATAAAGAGAATACCGTTTAGCGTCACGTTAACACCGCGTTGACATATCGCGAGAACAGTCGAGCTTCTGAACATCGTCGTTGGCAGGTGAGTGCTAATTGACTTCCTACGTCAATTACGTGAGTGACAGCTTTCATTTGAGGAAGAGGACAGCAACCAGGGGAGTGCAATAAAGTTAGATTCACATAAGTAATGTCACTTCCATCGTCTTAACAACATTAGAGTAATAACTGGTCCAAGATAAGTCTATTAGGCCTACCTCTTAACATGTTCTCAATCTTTTCATTGACAGCTGGTCCTGTAACCCTTTTTGTCTCTGCTGTGGAGTTACTAAACTGAGGTCTGTGTGTGATGTGCTGGAGGAGAGCAGTGTGACAGCTGTAAGCTCAGCAGCCTGTGACAGAGTGACGCCTGTCATCATTAAACTGGAGCCCCACAGTGAGCACTGACAGGCCAACATTGTAGTTTGTATTACTCACAAGTTTATGACATACTTTGAAACATAGTTGTGAACCGTGCGATTGAAGCGTTCAAGTCTTACAGTAGAGTTGCAAACAAAATGTATTATCAGTTAGTTCTTTCCATTTTGAGATAAATGTATGTTTCAAAAAGGCAGAAGCTGACACAATGCAATGTCCTTTAGGGCCAAATGTAATCTTTTCTACAAGTTTTTCTACTAACTACAAGTTAGAATTAATATTATTTATAATTGTTTAAAAGGGAAAGAAGCGACAAGTTTATACATGATGTTACAAAGCAATAATGTTATTGAAAGAATGAAAAATGTGCTTCAAAGTAACATCCTGATATATTTTTCATTGGCTTTTTTGTATTATCCATTGTACGTGTAGGTATGGAAGCCCATTTCCGCCAGTTAAAAAAAATAAAAATGAAAATAATAAAGTCATAATAATGAGATAAAAAGTCGAAATTATGAGATATAAAGTTGAAATTATGAGACTTTATTATTTTCATTTTTATTTTTTTTACTGGCGGAAATGGGCTTCCATATGTAGGTGACTCTTTCAGGTTTGGACAAAAATGGTTAAAATGATAAGTAAGTTAAAATCCCTGCTAAATGAGGACTGCAAACAACTATTATTTCCACAGTTTCCACATTGCAAATAATGCTGCATGTCAAAGTCTTGGCTGGCTAGAGACTACTTTCCTAGTGCTTCATGCACCAACAGAGCAGGTGAACCTTTCGTCTTGTCTTATAGATCATCACGAGTTACACAATTTGTACAAACCTCCTGGTACAGGAGAAGAAGCAGCAACCACCTCTCTTGTTGTTTGTCAGTTTTCACAGGTTGTTGTTGCTGCTGCCAGAACCAAGATGAATGAGATCCAGGATGTGAGCATTGCAGCTAATGGCACTGTGGGCTGTGTGCAGCTCGCAGTCACATGGCTGCTGGGGAGGACGGAGCATGAGCAGCCACTCAGCCATCAGTGTTGGAGGATTGGGTTTGTACTCTGATGGACCGTGTGCTTCCTCTCTCTCTTAAGAAGACGAAGTTATGGAGTGAAACGGCTAGATACATAGATGCTTTATCGATCCTGAACATCTCTTATCATCACCCAAAATAATGTTTATCTCTTGGTGCCTTTTTACAGAAGTAAAGGAAGGTTTTGAGATGGCCACACTCAAAAGAAGTTATAGTGCCCGCCTTCTTTGACTCACGGCCAGGCTGTGCAGGAGGGCCTACCACATGGTGGGCTGCAAGATTCAAACTATTCAGGTGTGATGTGAGTACAAATCAATAAGAAATGTTCCACTTTTCTTGAAAAGAGAGATGGATAAAACAGATAGAAGTGGTAAGCCGGGGGCGCAGGTAGCATAGTGGTTAGCTAGCGCCCCATGTATGGAGGCTGTAGTCCTCCAAGCGGGCGGCCCAGGCTCGAATCCGACCTGTGGCTCCTTTCCCGCATGTCATTCCCCACTCTCTCTCTCTCTCTGATTTCCAACTCGATCCACTGTCCCTACAATAAAGGCACAAAAAGAAATAATTCAAAAAAAGAAGTTCACTGGCCACAATAGATACAAATAAGGACTTGTTGGTTAGTATGACAAAAAAAAGTTTTAAATGCATTGCTTACTCTACTTTTAGGTACTGGACTATATATAAACTTAATGCCACAGATGTTAGCAGGCAGTTTAGGAAATATAACATTCTTTCCTTCTGGCTGGTTACCTCACAGCCAAACCAATATGTGATAATTATCTCTTCCATTAATTCGAAACAGTGAATAAATACAGCTCAGATCAGTTGTTAATCATTCAATTACTGGCTACATAAGAGTTTTTAAAATATATCTTTTGTAAGTTAAAGATTGTCTAAATGTTAACCCTGTCCTCCACTCAACAGATCATCAGGTCTGGTTCTGGATCTTCAGACCAGCTGGATGTCTTTGACCTGCAGTATCCAGGAGCTGCCTCAGTATCTTCAGCATCAGCTTGTGTCTGTGTTCTTCTTCATCTCCCAGATGTACAACTGTTAGGCTGCGCCTGAGCTCAAACCAAACATCAGCAGTCGAATGAAGATAGAGCTCGTCTCAATGCTGACGAGAACTCCACTCACAAGGACGTGGTTCGGTTTCGCCCACTCACCGTGCGAGGAGGCTGACGAAAACGTCTCCTTTTGAAATGGTTATGTTATAATGTGTTCGTCGTTGATATGAAGCACTGTTATACGTTTTGGTATACATGTTTGTGTGTTGAAACTGTGTCCTAAAGCTCTAATGAGAGCTTCAACTGAATATTGGCCTGAAAATAATTGATTAAGATTCAGAAACTTGTTTTTGGAGTCTGAGTAGCTCTTATATGCTGAGTCAAATGCAGGGAAATGGAGAGCTCATCCACTGTAAAAAATCGAGCTCGAACAATTTTCTAAAATGGTTGTGTAGAAAAAATGTCCCCCTGCTGCATGTTCTTGCCCAAATTCATTTTCAGAGGAAATAAGCAGTCAATCATACAAGGTGTGGATTTTCACTTCCACATTGGCTTCATGTTTTAACCCTGGAGGTTGCAGCTTGGTGTTAGCAAAACAGCTAATATGAAAATTCACAGGTGTGAGGGAGATGTTTTTATTCTGCGTGCAGTGTAATTGTGCACATGAAATTAAACTGCTTCTTTATGTACTCTTATTAACTTTTGATAAATGTTTCTTACCGATAAGTGCTACGCTCATGATGGATTGAGCAATGAGTAAGGTCTTTTACCTTTTTGTAACATAACAGTGAGTATGGTCTCTTTACCTGCTCTCAAGTAAAACTTATGAATTAACACTATGCAAATAAAGGTTGATACTCGTCACTGTTCTTCTCCACTTTCATTGAGTCTGTGAACATCTTATTACAGGTAGCATTGATATACTGATGGTGTCTTACTCTGTTGCTTGGCATGTTCCTTTTCATATGACTTTCCTCCTGAGACAAGGAAAACTTCACACTGAGGAACATGTTAAAAAGCATCTCCATAAGATTTTTATAGACAGGCTGTCCAATTCTCCAGAAAATGTCAGGAGTGCATTTGTGAAAATGGCTTAAAATCATTTTTTAAGTCTTGTTGTAAATACCCATTAATTCAAAAAGGGACAGTAAAGCCAGGCTTTAATTTATTTATACAAGGCAATTCCATAGAAGGGTAAAAGGTAGAACTGCAATGACCATCCTCTACAGCTTTCAGTATTCATGTCATCAAAGTGCACTAGTTCACTGTCCATCAGCCTTATTGTATCAAGACGTGATGAGGAAAGCACACAACACTGGGATTTTTTTTTTCAGCAAAACATGAATTTATTTGAGTTTTTGATTTCACTTTTGGCTGGACTCGGACTTGGATGTGGATGCCCTCAGAGAAGAAAGGCGGCGCCTCTTGGCGATCTGTTCCTGGCGCTTCTCCTTGGCCTCCTGTTTGTGAAAGAAAGTGTGTATCAGTATAATGTTTCAGCTTGAACAGAAAGCAGCCATTTTCCCACATACCAAGCAGTATCTCACCACTCTTTTTTTTTTTTTTTAGTTACCAATAAATCTTTACATTCAGCTAGGTTACATGTAAAGTATAGACTGGCAATAAACAGTGACACATGTAGAGTGATCTGATGTATCACAAGAAGCCATTTCAGAT
Source organism: Labrus mixtus (assembly GCF_963584025.1). Taxonomy (NCBI): domain Eukaryota; kingdom Metazoa; phylum Chordata; class Actinopteri; order Labriformes; family Labridae; genus Labrus; species Labrus mixtus. The sequence goes on along the minus strand of NC_083613.1, from coordinate 26,288,325 downwards.
CAGTGGTTCCCTTTGTCCTGTAATAAACAAAACTATAACATTACCTTCATCCTCTTGGCGAGCAGCTTGGCATACTCAGAGGCCTCCTCTTTGTTCTTCTGGGTGCGCTGTCTCTTGAGGGAGATGCGGCGACGCTTGTGCTGCAGCACACGAGGTGTCACCAGTCTCTGGATCCTGGGAGCCTTGGTCCTGGGCTTCTTGCCTGTGAAGGAGGGGATACAGTTTATACTAACAATACAAGAAGTGCCAGCTGTGGTGCGGGGGGCTGGGGGGGGGTAGTGAAAGGTGTCCCTGTTGACCTTCTTGACTCAAAAAGCTCAATTTATTTTAAGCCTGCAGCAGAGCTGAAAACACGGAGTATCAGAAACTTTGCTGTTAGACGATAAAAAATAAATCCTACAACTCTAGAGGAATGCTTTATCCCCATCCAATTACACAGTGAATCAAATTTCTACAAGACATTCAACATTACAATCAGCAGCAAACAGACGCTGAGCTCCTGAGAGATTAAAACTTAAATTATCTGCAGAATATTGATTTAGTACAAAGACAGAATTGTTAGCTTGGAGATTTAAACAAACTGTGCTTTTGAGTTTATTTTTTTTATATATATATATATATATATACATACAAAAGTAACTGTATGAATGTTAATGAGAAATTTGAACAAAATTAGCAGAAGAAACATGCACCAACCCATCACCAATATGTACCCATTGTTTACCACCCACAGCACATGGCATGCTTTAAACAATTGAGTATGTCCCACATCAACCGCTTTTATTCTGGCCACCCCCATATATGAAAGTACACTACACAGTCCATGTTAGCTTTAATATTTAATTCCCCCCCCTTCTAAGAGCCCAAAGCCTTCGCTGAATCTCCCCTTCAGTACCGGTAAATGCAACACGGTGAGGACATAAAGTTAACAGATCAGAAACATACCGCAGGGAAGAAAGAAAAATGCAGCATGAGGCAAGTTGCTGTATGCACTAAGACACCAGAGGTGTTAGTGTTGCGTCGGGGGGGAAGCAAAACAGATGTCTTTTCTATTTAGAACCTTTGATCTTGTTTTCACTGCACTCAAGAGTTTCTCTTTTTCCACAGGTTTTAGAGTCAGGTGACAGTTTTTATAGTTTAATGAAAAGCTAAAAACAGCTGGTCATACCTTCTTTAGACAGGGGTCTCCTCACAACGTACTGCCTAACATCATCCTCCTTAGCCAGGTTGAAGAGCTTGCGGATCTTGCTGGCTCTCTTGGGGCCAAGACGGCGAGGGACAGTGCTGTCGGTCAGGCCGGGGATTTCCTTCTCACCTGGAGACAGCCAGGTAAGAAAAACAGTCATTAGAATTAAAGCCATGTTCACTGACAAATTGTCCTGCTCATCTTACATATGGGCAATATACATTAAAACCACAACAACAAAACACAATGAATATAATAGAGAGAGCAGAGCATTTTGATAATACTGTACATGATATCATTTGAGAGAGCATTGCAGTTCAACCATCCACTTAACCTGGACCTGGTTGCATCTGGTAAGCAGCTCCACTGTTGCTCTGGCAACACACTGTCCCACCTTAATAACTACAGATCAGTCAGAAAGGGTCTACTGGTGTGCCATAAACATCTTTTCACAGTGATATAGTTTGAGTCATAACCAATAAAACCACAATCTGTGGATTATGAATTAACTGTTTGTCAACTGGTTAAACTTCTAAATAAAAAGACCAAAAGCAACTTTTTGAATACTTTACCTTTCTTGACAATAACCAAGTTCAGAACGCTGAGATTGGCGTCAACGATGCAACCACGGACAGACTTGCGCTTGCGCTCACCAGTCCTGCGGGGACGGTAACAGGAGTGGCCCTTGCTGAGCAGCAGGCGCACACGGCCGTGAGTGAGAACACCCTGCTTCATGGGGAAGCCCTGCTTGTCGTTACCTCCGCTGATGCGCACCACGTAACCCTGCAGAATAAGAGAACCGAGTGGTTACATCACTTTCATTCAAGTAATAGTACCTGGTGGACGAAGTCTCAATTATGAGGTTATTGGATACACTAGTACAGACTTTTCCACAAAATTACAACATTTAATTACAATTCTAACTACTGCTGCATTGTATCCAATACGAACATTTTTCCAGAACTGACAAGGTGGCCTAATGGAGAGGTCGGTACAATGTTTCCTAGGGTCAACTCTTAACACTGGTGTTAAGACACTCGTGTAGAAAGGCTTGTATACATGTAGTTAAGAACAACAACTGCAGCAATCAGCTGCACTAAAACGATGTTAACGGCAATACAAAGTTCAAATTGAAACGGGGGCATCACGCCTTAACTTTCACATCTAGTGAGGGTCATAACAGACAATTTCTCTGATCACCTGCAGAGCACTCAGACGATACTCGCAGCACAAACTCTCGATGTGGAGAGCGGTGGAACACTGTCCACTTGTAAATATTATGCGGTGATCGACTATGGATAAAAATAAGAAGAACATATAAACAGTTGGACAACGTACTTGAGCTGCTGTTAATATCCTCAAACATTAAAAAAAACAGCACATGCCTGTGATTGGTCTATTTTCTCCTCGCACCACATGTACAATATCTGTATGCGGAGTCCAATAAAGACCTTAATATATCAGACAATAAGGAAACATGCAATGTTGAAGTGCTGGCTGTCTGACAATGAAACCACCAATATTTATCCTCTCCAACTTTAATACAATCAGACTGGTATTAATCACCTGTACGCAAATAAGTAGAAAATGTTGTGGAACCACAAATTGGCGATGTAACTATCAGAGAATTTGCAACTCGCCTTTGTGAGCTGTGTGTTACAGAGATACACATCAGTACCTAGTGATCACAACACGGGGCCACTGAGGCGATGAGTCCAAGCACAAGCATAAACCAGGCCCAACATTTCAAGTTAGAAGATTGGGAACTACGGACGAATCAGGAAAGAACGACATGCCTGATTGTTACACGTGATGAAAATGTTTGGCTCACTGTGCACAATGGGAGAGCAACGCAGTGACGACCATCCAACGGACGTGGACTTGGTCGTACCTGGTAAGCAGCTCTGCAGTTACTTTAGCATCACGCTGTCCCCCCTTAGTGACTACGGGATCAGTCAGAAAGGGTCTACTGGTGTGCCATGACTAGTGTGACTGTATAACTGAGTATCACATGGGAGACAAGAGTACAGAAACATCACATTCACCTTCCACTCATCTCCCAGAGGGTCAGCAGCCACCTCTGTGGCCATACGCTTCTCGTAGAAAGTGCGCAGCTTGCGTTCATCGTCGACTTCTATCAGCTTCTGGCAGCCAGTAGCGGGGAATGAGATGTTCAGCTGGAACAAAAAAAAAACACGGATAATGCAAAAAGTTAGAGAATGTTTTAAACAGCTAGTGACAGGTTAGCATGCAAGATATGCAAGATTTAAAACGTGTTAATATTACTTAAACCTAACATAGGGGTAGAACAAGCACGTAGTGGTTAAATAATGTTAAAATGTGAGGTTAGTTTAATGAATTGAGTTGAAATGTGAGGGGAAATTGAGTAAAGGGCCTGTTAGCTTCTTGGTTAGGTATCCATACCCAGCTAACGCTAACACTATCGACCCTTACATTATTAAACAGAATTGATTAGAAGTTATTCACATGTGACTTAAATCGCACAGCAGCGTGTGGAAAGTCTCCTATTACAGCTTTAAAATGATCTACAACTACGAACAGAGGCTTTAGGTCGTTGCACATTTCTCCCAGTGTGCGGCCATGTTTCCACCGCTCATTCTGGTGCTAACTTTCTATCAGAATCACAAATCATCCTCAGTGCCTCGGGTACAACCTTTACATCAGACTAGTCCGCTTGATAGTGTATATTCGTGGCAACAATAATACATGATTATTTTTAAAGAATAAACATCGTCACACAAAGAAATAGTTCGGGGAAACAGTGTACCTTCATTTTGCTAAACCGGCCCTACGACGGTCCGCCACGGAAAAGAGACCGGATATCCTCTTCGTGATCTCACATAGACCTGATATGTTATCGCGAGAACTGACTACTTCACATTTTGTCATCAGCCTCCAGCTCAAGCTGCAGGTTATTAATCAAATTAGCAACCAACAACAAATAAACGAGCAAAAAAAAAAAAAAAACATACTCGCGCAATTACATTAAATTAAGACGTTTAATAGATTAAATATTAAATTATATTTAATCAACAATTTCACCATTGTGGGATAAATAAAGGATTATCTTATCTTATTTATAAGTTAAAATACATGTTTCAAATAACTGCAAAACTGCTATATAACTAATCTTTATCTCAAACTACGTTTTGCATGAATTAATCAGACAAATATAAAAGAGATAATTTAAATAATTGGGACAATGTAACATCAGCATTATGCCTTTGATGCCTGCTGGTAAACTTCAATCTTTGATATCAATATTCTTCAAATAAGTAGCTTTATTTTTAAAGTTAAATACATGAGTGCAAACTTGCCAGAAAGCTTTAAAGCATTTTTAATTTTTAATTCTCAAGTGAACTATTACTCAACTAGACAAACCAATAACCGATACCTACCAATGTGTCGTACATCTCGAGGACTCAATAAGATACCGTGGAGTCAAATTATGGAACACGCATATTTATTTATTTTTACTTGTCCTTTTCTAGATACAAATTGAGACTCAGAAATGCATTGATGTCAGAAAGATTTGTAGTGAATAGTGAATTGTCCTGCTCTATTTTTATGTTTTCAATGTTTGTATGTAATTTTCAATTGGGTAAATTTATTTGTGATAGTAAATATTCTTACTTTGTTATTTTTCTTTTACTGTATTTTCTTTTAACTTTGTTTAATCTCTTAAGGTGAGGTTTTGAGATAAGCCCTCATGGGTTTCTACCTCACCTGCACATGTGTTTTTATTTATTTTTATTTTTTTCTGTTTGATTCTTCTTTCAAATAAATGTGCAAATAAACTAAACTAAACTAAAAAAAAAACCATAATGAGCATTTGTCAGCAGAGGGAGCCAGAGAGTTGAAAACCCTTCACACACCAAATGTGAAATGTACACAGGACAAATCTTATTTACTTTTACACAAATTACTACAATTTGACAGATCAATTCCCAACACACCGTACAGAGATAAGAGTCGAAAAGGATTATAGAATATGTATAGTATGGACACAGAAATACATGTAAAAATAAACTAACAATTAATACATTATTATTATTTTATAGTATTTAATAATTATAATCCATACAACAAATTGGACCCCTTGTCTCGTAATTGCAAGTTCAAGATTTCCAATTTACGAGATCTTTTCTCACTCAGATACGGATCTCATAATTACGAGATCAGGATATTATACCTTTGAGATCAGGATGTTATACCTTTGAGATCAGGATGTTATAATGATGAGATCAGGATGTTATAATGATGAGATCAGGATGTTATACCTTTGAGATCAGGATGTTATAATGATGAGATCAGGATGTTATAATGATGAGATCAGGATGTTATACCTTTGAGATCAGGATGATGTAATAATGAGATCAGGATGTTATACCTTTGAGATCAGGATGATGTAATAATGAGATCAGGATGTTATACCTTTGAGATCAGGATGATGTAATAATGAGATCAGGATGTTATACCTTTGAGATCAGGATGATGTAATAATGAGAGCAGGATGTTATAATGATGCGATCAGGATGTTATAATGATGAGATCAGGATGTTATACCTTTGAGATCAGGATAATGTAATTATGAGATCAGGATGTTATAATGATGAGATCAGGATGTTATACCTTTGAGATCAGGATGATGTAATAATGAGATCAGGATGATGTAATTAGGACATCCTGAGCCGGCACAGATGCACAAAAAAATAAATGCGCTTTAAAATATATATATTTAATTTAAAATTCTAATAATAAAATGTTATGTTCATCGGTTTTATTGGATGTGTCTGTAGAGCTGGGCTACCACAGACTGTAAATAGTGTGATCGTTTTAAGTCCTACTAAAGTTGACTGTAACTTGTTTTTCAGAACCAGAATCTGATTCGCTGTTTATTATATATTATATTTTTAAGTACATTTACACATACAAGGAATTTGACTTGTTGTTTGTTTTTTTGTTTTTTTGGTGCAAAACAGTGAACAAGGAAATAAAAAATCAGCAGAGCTCCTGCTGACATGAAAAATGTCTGATCATCCTGTCAAACAAGGCAGCATGACGATCATAGAGAAGAAAAAAAAAAAAGAAAAAAAAAGGCACTTCCGGTTTCAAGTCCGCTGCCGACCACATTTCACCGAAGAAGGAGGCAGATAGGAGGGTACGCTCTCGCTATGCTTGAACAGTCTTTGGCTACAGACCCGAGCAGCAGCAGCTGTCAATGCACGGCACTGAGCTTCACGACGAGCAGGAGGCTTTGTGGAGAGACGGAGAGCTTTTACAATGCAGCTCAGCCTCGGGGTTTGTAGTGTAGCACGCTGTTGCGCGTACAGTACGTGCAAAGTCTCAAACATTAAAATCTAGTGTTTGATAAAAAACGAGCCGAGAGGAGGAGAGAGGAGGGGGGGGGGTGACTTTTCCTCTGGTTGTTGTTTTTTTTTTTTTTTTTGTCTCTTGAGCTGACGTGCACTGTCCATCCGAGAGGACGAGTCCAGACATGAGTAACGTTAATCTGATTTTTTGGGACCAGTTGCAGGCTGGCAGCTCCGATGTGGACTGGTGTGAGGGCAATTACCTGATATACCCCACCATCGCTGAATTTTACAACACGGTCGGTTTTGACTTGCAGCTATAACGATGTTTACTATTTTTTTTTTCTTCTTTTACATAATACAGCTTTGTGTACAGTCACAGCTAGCTTTTTCTTGCACTGTTTTCCTTTGTATTGCACTGCTTTTGGTAATAGCTACTAATGTTATTTTTTTTTTTAGGTTATCTGTAGCAGTAAATTCTACTTGACTTTTAGTGTGTATTGGCTGCTTTTCAGCTTCAGCATCATGATGTTTACTGCTAGCATCAGGTTACAAATTCTTCCTTTTCTTCATTTCCACTGCCTGACAGTTTTACAACAACAACAACAACAACAAAAAAAAAAGGCCTGGACAACTTCTGACCTGCACGTTGTCATTGAGCTGCAGTTCAACTGTGATGTATTTCTTTGCTCATAGCTTACCTTTGTTTATCATTTCAGATCAGCAACATTTTGTTTTTTGTTTTGCCGCCCATATTAATGTGCTTGTTCCGCCAATATGCAACACATTTCAACAGTGGGATTTACCTCATATGGAGTCTTCTGGTTGTGGTTGGTAAGTTGGCTGGTTGGCATTAATATTGTGTGTGTGTGTGTGTGTGTGTGTGTGTGTGTGTGTGTGTGTGTGTGTGTGTGTGTGTGTGTGTGTGTGTGTGTGTGTGTGTGTGTGTGTGTGTGTGTGTGTGTGTGTGTGTGTGTGTGTGTGTGTGTGTGTGTGTGTGTGTGTGTGTGTGTGTGTGTGTGTGTGTGTGTGTGTGTGTGTGTGTGTGTTGATGGTCACCACTTAACCCTTGATTTTTTTAATTTTCTTTATAGCTTTAACCTCCACTTCATTCATGGAGCATTCAATAGGCTTACAATGTACACCAATCTATCCAAACATTGTTATGAATTCATAAATTATATCAATAAGATATGTGTCAGGCCTTATACAAACCAGTTAATCTAATACAAACGTATGCCTTATATGTTAATTATAGTCAAAGTAATGTATGACAAAATACAATCAATTAGACTAAAGATTAAATTTGGCAACCTTTTTTCAATTCCTCGACAAATTGTTTGAAGCAACAAGTAGCTGTTTCCAGCTGCCGAAATGTGAATATATGACGTTTTACAATATTATTTTCTGAACCTTTAAATCGTTACACAATCTTTTAAACGATGACTAATCGAACCACGGGAGTTTAAAGTATTTTTTAAATTATTTGACATGTTAAACCAGATGTGTGTTGATTTATTTTTTGGGGGGCAAATTTCTTGAGGCCAGAAAGTTATTGGCAAACATTTTGATGAATGATTGTGTTGGTCCAGTTTTGTTTGTGTTTGTTTGTTTGTGTTTGTTCCAGTGTCTAAAAGTATAAATACACTGGTCCTCAATGACAGTAAACTATATGTTTTGAGTGATTTGGACTGTAGAAGGGGAAAAACTATCATCTTATATTATTGTAATCTGTTGAGAACAGAGTCTGCAGATGATTTAAAAAAAAACAAAAAACAGGTGAAATTTGCCGTAGTAAGCACAGACTGACCTAAAAAGTACAAGATGTACATTGTGAGTGTGTTTGAGTTGTAGAGATGCTCTCGCTTGCAGGCTGACATTTTTAAACGGACACAACAAACCCTGTTAGGATGTAGGTTTTCTTCAGCTGTGGCCTCAGTTATAGCTTTCCCTGATTCATTTTGCCCTCTTTATTAAATGACTGGGCTCATTCATTCGCTGGCTGAATAAGCCTATTGCCTCGATTTCTTTAGATTTGAAACAGTGTTCAGTTTTTAAATGGTGTTACTGTACGGTACGGTATGAGAAAACATAAAAAAAAAAAAAAAAAGAGATTATGGTGCCGAGTTTCCTCACTGCTGCTATGAAAACAGTCGTGTCTGACCTCTGTCTGTTCCTGATGGGCGACCTTTCTGCATGATGCAAAACAACTGTAACGGTTTGAAAGGATTTGCATGTCACAGGGACTTAAACACCTAGAAGTCAGATGTAAAGTGTGTCATTCTGTGACTCATGTGTTAATCTTGTCTCCTTCTGACCCAGTAGTCCCATGTTGCCAGCGATCAAATGGACTTTAAAAATTCATTCACACATGTCTTGCTTCATGTATGCTGCTGGAGGAGCTCTGATTGCGTCTCTGGAATCTGGAAGCTGTTAAAAAACACAGCTGAGACGGGGTAACATGGGTTTTGTCTGACGCCATAGTTGAGGTGACACTTGACCTTGAGCAGAAAAACAACCCCTTAGGTGCAGAAAAGAAAACGACATCCAGCTGCTTTTCTCCTCGTTGTGGCCTCAGCTGTGCGTGAGCGGAGTCATTCATATTAGTTTGGGACCACTGCTTTGTGCCTTCTTTGTAAAAGCCAAAGCATACGCAGGGATTCAGGCGGAGCTGCAGCTTTGGATTATTTAACTTCATGGTTATCTGATTATTTGATTGTCCCAATTAATGGATAAGTCAATGAAATATCAGACATAGTGAAGAATGCACAAATTCCAGATTCAGTACATTGTGTCGCCTTGAAGTCACAAGTATTCAGTTTACTGTCATAGAGTTGACCCCCCCAGACCCCTGAAAATGATAAACATTTCAAAAGAAGAGGTTGGATAAAGAAGACTATTATTTCTGAAACCAATGATCAGATCCTGAAAAGAGTTGGTGATTAACTCGGTTTCTGTCAACTAATCATTTTGAATGGCCTTCAGTTTCAAACCCCTGAAACGTCGGCTTTTCATTGCAAACTCTTCAGTTCAGCCACTCCACAAACGGAGGTCGGCGCTCTCAGAGAAGGACTGAAGACGTACAAGGAATATAGTTCAGTGGGTAACTTCTACAAGACAGGAACCAAAGAAAATACTGGAGCACACCGCATCTTCTTCAGAGTCAAAAAGAAGAAGGTATCCACTGAACTATATTTCTTGTTAGCTTTTTCTTCCAAGACAAGAAATTACAATTTGCAAATTTGATTGTTTTTGTAAATAGTCGTTTGTCTCCCTTTGTGTCTCTTTCTCTGTGTCTCTGTCTGTAACTTTGTGTTTTTGCTGCTGACTGTCTTGGCCAGGTCTCCCTTGGTAAAGAGGTTCTTGATGTCAATGGGAGAAAACTGGTTTAAAAAATAAATCTTACATTTGAAATTCGGAACACATTCATGTTTTCCAGACTTTTTTCACTTTCTACAAATGGCTTGAACAGTTCATCTGCGGTCAGAGTAGTTGCTGATTAAATTTCAAAGAGTTAGTCCTACTTCCATGAGAACGTTTCAGCTGAGTCATTTGAATGTTTTGTCTGGGCTTCCTGTGTTATACGAGTCCACTTACAGGTCGTCAGGTTTGCTAATAACTTCACTTCTAAGCAGAAGTGACGTCTGCATAAGACGTTTGTTGAGAATGTAGGAATCTTTCCTGTAGCGCCTCTTATCAACACAGATTGTGCTGATAATAGGACGGTCTGTTGGAGCGCGATAACAAACGGGCACTGACTGATCTGTCCTTCGACTGCATTCTTTTAAAAACTCCCAGCATCGCTTACACCAGTCTGTAACTAACTCTTTAACATCTTGTGTTCAAAAATGGAAATAATCAGTGTTACTCGAGAAGCTACTTTAGTTTTTTGGGACAAAGTAAGATACTTTGGTGTTCTCATATGTGCATCTTTAAACTGTTTTGGTTACTTTAACATGACATTAACTGAAAATGCAGAAGTGCTAGTGCTGCTCATAGTAGAAGCCGTTCTTCTTTGCTGACATCACTTCATGACTCATTTGTCTGTTTTAGCTTCCCCTTTTTTTTTTCTTCTTTCAAATAGACATTTAAAAAAATCCATCACAACAGACATAATCCCATGAATCCAGCCTGTTGACACCCTGAGGAAATGCACACCCTCCGCTCATTAACGTTTTTGGTGTCTCTGTCTTGCAGGTATCGGCTCCACATATTTTCACGCCACCCTCAGCTTCCTCGGCCAAATGCTGGATGAATTGGCCATCCTATGGGTGCTCATGTGTGCCATTGCCATGTGGTTCCCCAAGAGGTATCTACCCAGGATGTTCAGGAGGGATCGGTACGTTTGCACAGTAGAACTCTTTGCGTCAAGATAACTACTTTATAGAGGTGAATTAGATCAACGGCGTGGGGAGCATGAGCTGTATTTATGTAAATCTCCAGCGCAGCTAACTCACCCTCGACTGATCAGTGAATTGAGGAGGAACTTTAATCTACATCTCTAAGATGGATTGATTTTTGTTGAGTGATATTACAATTTTGCAAAGGGGGAAAAAAAGGAAGAAAAACGTTGCAGTAAATCGTTTCAATTGAAAGGCATACGTGTCTGTCCTGCAGTATAACTGGTAGGCAGTAGTGAGCTCCATGTGTTGAGCTAACAGCTGTCCGCTCTTTTGTCATGTGATGCGTCCACAGCTATGACCCCCCCCCCCCCTGTTTAATAATAGGCCGGTCCAAGATAGCTGACACTGGAAAAAGCTGCATCACATGTCTTGACTTCTCTTTCCATTGTCACAGACTATAAGGATTCTTGTTGTACTGATCTATTTTTAGTGTGTTCCTCTTACATTTCCCCCGCACCCTGTTTATAGAATGCAACATGTTTTGCTTCATAATTTAGGTCAAGGTTCAAAGTGGTCATCGGCATCTTGTCGGGGATCACCACCGGCCTGGCGTTCGTCAAACCTGTTGTCAACTCCTTGTCACTGATGACACTGGGCATCCCCTGCACCGTGCTCCTCATCACGGAGCTGAAAAGGTTTGTGAAAAATGTTTTTATTCTTAAATCAGCCGAGGGGAGGGCCAGCTGAATGTGTAGACCTCATCATGGTCTGCCATAGTACTCCATGTCTATGATGATTTTTCTGTCAATAAGGCCATTTAAAAGCAAACAAAAAAAATCAAACTTGAACAGGACACTTTCACACAGCTTGGGAGCCTCGTCACCTTTGGTTGTACATGGCGCCTCAGGGAACGCTTCATGTAATAAGAGCAGGTTGATATGGAGCAATACTCACACATGTTGTTCTGAAGTTTACACGGAGGCCACTCAAGTAAGGGTGACAGTTTCAATACTGGATGTTTCACAGTGAAAGCCAGCAAATTCTTGAGCAAGTGATAACTAGGAGGAGGATGAAAAGGGGGGAGGGGGGGGTTACTGGCTCTGTGGTGTGTGTGGACACGCAGTTGGAGCCATTAGCGGGGGGGGAATGTGAAGCAAAGGCGTCACAAAAACAGATTTCATCCACAATTTCAAAATGACCAGGGAATTCTGACAGCTGTAAATCTAGAGTAAGAGATGCATGTATTGATCAACTGTTAGCAACACAGCAAAGGAAGACATTCATATTATTTAGGGCAATGTATGGATGTGGGTGAAATGAGAATAGAGAAATGTAACAGATTCAAGTCATGTATGAGTGAAAGACAAGCTGGTTTGGCTCCCTCTTGCCCGTGGTGTAAATGCAGGCTAAGAAGGTCTGGTATTTATAACAGGAATGCTGTTGAAAAAAAAAAAAATCCTCTGATGCTATCAGATCTTTTTAGGCACAAAACGGGTACAAAAAGCTGCAGCAACACTTGAAGTATGAAGATCAACTTCATTAACAAATTATGCCAATGTGTTTCGGCTTGTGGCCTTCATCAGGGACTTCCAAAACAGGGAAGTATAGAAAACATTTTCCACCTAACAAGTTCATCTTACATTAGGATATATTCCTCAGTCACTGACTTGATTTAAGTTTGAGGGAGAAAGGAACAAATTCTGTGCCATCTTAGTAGTCCAAGTCATTTGTCTCTTAATGTATTTGTATTTTTTTAAATATTTGATCAAGTTAGTTAGTAACTCAATTTGTACTGTTATTATCTAACTCCATTCTGAGCATGCTGGTCCTGAATCAAGGTTAGGGAATGTGTGTTGTTTGATCATCTGTATGTGCAAGCAGCGCAGGTTATTCAACACAAACAGGTCTCACTGATATCTGGACATCCAGTTCAGCTTGAGTCAGTGATACAAATCTTGATAAGAATTCTAAACTCTGAATGACTCTTGACTCTTTATCACAGGTTGTAAGTAAACTACACATTGCAACACTCGAGCAGGAGGATTGACTGTATCTTGATTGACTATTAAAGGTGCACTGTGGAGTTTAGTTAGAGAAATGTGAAATTTGGAGAAGTGTACAGTTTCTGTGGTATATGTTCATAACTCTAAACACAAACTGTGCTCAGAGGAAAATTTGGTTTCTGGAACACTGAAGATAAAATGCTCCGCGAGAAGTTATGGTGGGGGGCCCGCAACAGTGAAACTGTAACTCTCCTGCTAGCTTTTTATCTCCAAACAGTGTTACAGGGACTCATTTCTTTTCATTTGAATAAAGTTTGTGTATTCAATTCAGAAAACATAACACGGAATTGTTTCACTTCTCCAACTTTCAAATTTCACTACCAAAACTCCACAGTGCACCTTTAAACTTAAGAGATGTCTTGGCTAGTTAAGGGGTTAGTCACACGTCAACTACTGTATTTAGTCTGATGGTAGACTCTGTGGCTGAGCAGGCTGTGAAAGAGCTTCAAGACAGCTGGAGATAGATAGGAAACGTGGGGGAAGACATGCACCAAATGGCGTCAGGTCAAACAGTTTTAAGTAGGCTAATGATAAATTTAAACTCACATGACAAGTCTTTGTAATTTATCAGAATCCGCTTTATTGGCCAGGTATGCTTACACACACAAGGAATGTGACTACAGAGAACTGTACTCTCAATGTACTAAGGTATTAACATTAACATTACCCCACTTTTCAAAGTAGAGATTTTATTCTGTTGTCAAGTTGGCATTTCATACCTAACTTATATAGTTTAGATGTATTGAGTATGTTCTATTAGCTCTATCTGATGAACAGCTCACATGTTGGCAATCCTGGGGTTAGTCATGTCATTTGGTTTGGTTAGCCTATCAGGGGTTAACTGTGTTTCTCAGCAAGTATAAATACGTCTTCATAATAATAACATCATCCTATGTAATAATTACATCCTGTTCTAATGAAGTCATGTGTAAAGTAGCAGCAGCATATCAGTGACCGAGTCTGTGGTCCTAATCTGACCAGTGATTTAAAACAGCTGCCAAACTGTTGACAGGACAAAAGGGAAACAGTGTTAAGATGTACTTTCTGTAGTCTACAGTACATGCACATGTCTCCTTTTGACCCCTTGTCCTCACATTGTCTGATGACATGCTATGTGTGTTTCGGGGTAATTACAGGGTGCTGTGAAAGAATGTCCCTGAAAACACACAACAAGCAGCTCACGCTTGTTTGTGTCTGTGAAGCGTTTCCTCCGTCACAGTAAAAGGAAACTTCCCTGTTGTTTCCGTTTCCCACGTCCCTTACTCACCACCGTCAGTCTTGCAACCTTCAGTCATCCATTGTTCAGCGTTTAAGTAACTCTTGACATTACTTACAGTGCCTGGCATGTACTGAGGCCGCTTGTTTTCGTTCCGCTAAGTGGGAGAGAATTCCTGTGGCATTGGCTGATGGACTTTTGCCCTCAAACACGACGGACTTTTGTGTTGATGTTTTTGCGTCGGCCTCTGTTCAGGCCACGTCCAGGTGGAGATAACACTACATGCCTGGTATGTGCATTAACAATGATGACTTGCACAACAGAAAGGTTGAAGCATTGATAGCATTCATAGTTGTGCGACACGAGCTGAAATGTTCATTTGATAAAGATAAAGAGTGATAAAGATTTACAAGAGCAAAGTTTATATTTACATGGCAACAAAAGGCTTGACTCTATAGACTGTGTTGTGACAGGAATAGTCCTTTACTTACATTAACTTCTGTTGTGTCTGACTTTGAAACACAACATGGAAAGAAAACAGCCCCAAAGAGAGAGGAAATAAGAAAAACAATCTTAAAACAACAGTAGTGAGGGGAAATCTACATCTCCAGATAACAAGACTTCTACATACACATCCATATCCATACCTTTATGTATGCTTATTAACAAATATAGATACTTTATCATGAGTTTAATATTATATGTTATTAAACATATCTGTTAAATAAGAACATTTACACATTTTTCAGAGCTTAAAGCATGATTGCAGTTTATATTCAAACATGCGTCTTAGTGTTTTAGTTTTAGCCATCCTGTCTCTGTCTGAACATTTTACTCAACATGTTCATTAACGGCGTCCTAGATTGTAGTTATCGGGAAAGAAGCAAGCAAAACCAGCTAGAAAATCATTATGGATGTATTCTGCAAGAAAAATGTTTTCTGTATTACTTTAGAGTCATTATATATGGGAACATTGGTGAATGTAACCTCCCTCTATCGCCATGGTTACTGGTTCTGTGACCAATAGATAATTAGCGCAAAGCAAAGGGCAACCGGGGCGCCGGATGGTCTAGTGGTTGTGTCGCGCGCACCGTGTGCGGAGGCTGTGGTCCTCACCGCAGCGGCTGTGGGTTTTCGGGGTCCGGCCCCGGCTTCTTTGCTGCATGTCTTCCCCGAGTCTCTCCTCCCGGCATTTCCTGTCTCTCTTTGGCTGTCCTATCTGGTGAAGAAGGCAGAAATGGCCAAGAAAAAGGAAAATGGTAACATAATCTTAAAAAATCATATTCTTAAGAAAGGAAAAACAACAAAACTTTAACAAAGGTTAAAGATACAATTTTTACCCCCAACTGTCTGTTGTACAATATTTATGTACAATATCATAATCTACATAGAGTGAGGGATTATTGAGGATGTTCTCATTTGAACTTTTAGATGGATTTACTTAGCCTGCTTTGTTTACAAGTCGTGAAATCATTGGGAGGCATGCTTCCTGTCTTGTCAGACTTGTTTGCATTTTCCCAGATCTCATCAAAAAAAACCATGAATAGAAGATTTGAGTTTTCCTTTCCTGAAAGCTTCTCATTTGTTTATATCATAATAGAAAAAAAATGTTCACAATCTCAAGAGAAATACAAAACAAATCTGTATATAATGTGTTAGCACTAATCCAGTTTGATATGATTTAATCCAGTGTGGATATTTAATGTGCAAACTGCCTTCAATGACATTAGAACCCTTTACAAGAAGCACTCTGGGGTCCTTGATATGCATCCTGCCGTGTGGAGCCTCTTCCTCTCTTTTCCCAGGAGTGACAGAAGCTTCTAACTGTGCTTCACCCCAGATACACAGACCGGCCTTTCCTCCACTTATCTCTGCCTTCAACAGGCAAACTTTTCCGTCACACTGGCTGCTGCTGCTGCTCCGTCTGCAGGGAGAAGACCTGGTTTCATGTCGTGTTTCTTATCTCACATGCTTCTGTGTGAGCAGATAGGCTCAGTACCCCAGCGGAGACATCCGGCTGTGTGGGGGGGACGCTTTAGTCAGTTTATGTTTGGTTAGTTTGCAGGAAAAGGGATTGGCCAACTGTTGTACCCTATATAAGGGCGCTTACCGAGCATGTAGCTGGATTGCTACTGTATCTGATGCAATGTCAAGATGTGCTCCCATGTGAATATATAAAACAAACACTTTAGAGTATTATGCAATATTGATTACAGACCGTTTCCCTCTGGGAAGACACATCATTGTCCGTCTATTTCTGTGCTTCCTTTTGTCATGACGCCATCCTTTTTTCTTTTTTTGTTCTACTCCCTCCCTCGGCCAATTATGTAATGTGATGACAGTTTGTCTGTTTGAGTTTTTAATCAACTTCCTGAAGGAAAGCCGGGTTCATTTTCAATTGGAGATACTTACTGACAACAAAGCACTGCCACCATGACTCTCTCTACCAGAACGACTGTTGCACTACATTTTTAGCATCAGAGCTACATGAATCAATACTTTCCAACAAGTGATCAATAGCCAGCATGAATGTGCTCATTTGTCAGGGCTTCTCCTTCACTTTAAACCACCACTCAGCGTTTTCCATGGACTATGACTTGGCTGTTGTTGTTTGTCGTTTACTTCAGTCTTACTGGAAAAATGTACGTCCAAACATTCCTGTCTCTTTAAAACACGACGCTGACGCAAATGAAAGCTTCACAAACTAGCGTGACCTTATCAAAAGCTCTGTCTTTAGGGAAGGTGACAAACAATATGGCAGTGACTAAAACAGTTGCATCACAGTTGAGTCAGGCTTCCCTGTCCCGTGTCTTTGTGCGCCTCAGCCTGCAGCAGGGCTGAGACTGCTCTGTCTAAAGGAGGACAGGACTAAGAATAGTTTAGCGGCAGTCTGAATTAGCATGTGGCTCTGTAGGTCAGAGCTGTGTCCACTAGGAGATATTCTTTTTTGTAGAGACGTTTCACTAGAATGCTTTGAATTTGTGTTGTCGGGCCTTATTCAGGCAAGCCGTCCACATGTGATTACCTACAATTCAACATCCTGGCTTGGAAATCTCAGTTGGGCTAAAGTGGACACCATAGCCAGTAAAATCATTTCTAGAACAATCTGACCCAGCTAAATGATAACTCACACCAACACAAAGCCCAGTACATCCTGCATGATCATGGATAACTGGATGAGATAAAGCCTTGTGGGAGATGCCTTAGAGTTGCAAAGAACAAGGTGGAAAACCTGCAGTGTGCAAATACACTGTTTAGTTTCGCCATGGTGATCAATATATGAACAAATATGAAAGTGTGCACATTAGCTATAACGTTCCAGTCCCTTTGACTGTCTGCTGTTTCCCTCTCTCCCCAATCAAAATTCACCACAAGCTCTTTATCACCCGCATTTCCCTCTCCTTCGCCTTCCACTGCCGTCATGCTGGATAACTTTGCAGTGGTTACAAAATTGACATCAGCTGTTCTGATGGTAGCTGGAAAAAAAAAAAGAAGCTGGGGCTTCATCTCATTGGCCACATGGTGTGAATGAATGGTCCTTATATCACGGGCTCAGACTGAGAGGTTACATGTTTGCATTGTGCTGGGTATGCAAAACTTCTGTACATTAAATATTGTTTTATCATTTAGCATGTTTGTAGAGTGTTGCAGTGTGTTTATTGCACATTTTCACATGAAGATGAAAACATTGTTCTTATGATGTCGTGTTCCTGTGGTGCTGCACACATTTCTCAGTGCTCTGTTTGGTCCGCAGGTGTGAAAACCCTCGAGTGTTTAAGCTGGGTGTGGTCTCAGGGTTCTGGTGGGCACTAGCTCTGCTCTGCTGGATCAGTGACAGAATATTCTGTGAAATGTGGTCCGCCTTCAACTTCCCCTACCTGCACTGTGCTTGGTGAGTTTGACTGCAACTCAGAAGAGTCGGGATTACCTCCAAACTTCTGCTCTAACCTGATTTTTTTATCAAGGAGAACGTGACAGTGAAGAGATGTACGTCCAAAGTGTCTCCTAAAGAAATCAACTTGAAAATCCTGAAATAAGGATCTGTGTTTTGATCCTAAAAAGAATGAATAGGGATCGCTGCACAAGAATCAAGAAGAATTCAACTCATTAAAGAATGATTCTTAACAGAAAAAATATTGATTTCAATTGAAATCCCAGAAGTTTGAATGAGTTAAGCAAAAGAAACAGATTATTACTGCACTGTAGACACCGTTTGTCTTCCTCTTCTGATGACTGCATTGTTACTCTACCACGTCTGTAAACACCATGATATATTGATTGAACCATTTCTGAGGTGGTTTTGGTTAATTCTCCCTCCTCTTGTTTCTCACAGGCACATCCTCATTTGTCTGGCTTCCTACTTGGGATGCGTTTGCTTCGCCTACTTTGACGTGGCGACCGAGGCCCCCGAGCGAGGCCCCGTCATCATGTTCTGGCCCAACGAGAAATGGGCCTTCATCGGCGTGCCCTACGTTTCCTTCCTCTGCGTCCACAAGAAATCTACAATCAAGGTGACTTAATGCGCCGTGGGCCGACTCTGCCGCTCTGCTGGTCGTGCTTTAAAACGTCTCCCCAAGATTGTACCAAACAACGAGATACACCTGCAGTGAGTCGGGTAGCATCCCCTGGTGCTCTCTTTCATGTTTTGGGTGATGTATGTGATGCACATCTTCGCACAACCGTGAGGATTACTGAATCCTCTTTGAACTGTCCCTGGTCTGGTTTCAACTACACAGCAGTGTATATGCAACTCAAGCAAACAAAAGAACAGGGTAATAATTCTGACATAAAGGAAGGTAACACAAAACAGTATCAAAGCCAAGAAACCTTTACAGTGTTGCAGCACCCTCCTCAGGCTTCCTGTAGGCGATAATGTAGGTGTTAGTTTGATGCATTTCAGGCTTCTTTAAACAACAGTTTTTTGTACATTTTATAGTAATTCAGAAAACCTCATTATAAAGCAATGTAATGCTTTTATCAACGTGAGTATAGCATCTTATAGGTGCAGTTAGGCCATCGTGTAGACATGTAAAAGCACTGGATCATAAACTGTGATTTAAAGCTTCTTAATGTGTCGTTAGCCAACTTAGCTATACCCAGTGAACCAACCAGCTGGTGCATAAGATGTTACACAAGTGCTATGGTCATCTTTTTTTTTTTTCCTTTTTCTTCACATAAAGCCATATGTGATTTAAATCCATATTTCAAACAGGCTGTTAAAGCTACCCTCATTGTCAACACACATTTTAATTTAAAATGTCAGGATCACTTTAGGCGTCTTTCTGTTGTGGGTGTGCTCTCTTTTATTTCCCAGCATGCCATTGGTGATTGTTCAAGATAGTGTCTTAGAAATGTGTTTAATATATTCCTGTATATAGTTTAACTAACAGTGTTATTATGCAATTATTTTCCATATTATAATATAAGGTTCGTGTGTTGCTCAATGAATAGGTACACTTTGATATTGGCCAAAAACCCAAAGTATAGAAAAAGAACAGAATGTGAAATCAACCATATTGAATTGTGATTGACTTCAAAGGATGTATATTTTGCACAAAATGAAATTTGGTTCTCAAACCTTTGGCTGAACGCACTGTGTAGCATTTCAGAACGTGACTACGATTACATGCTGAAGTATTAACTTGTTTTTGTCGAGCTTTTAAGGACCAGTGTGAACGATTTAGGGGGGGTCTAAATGTAACGTATTCCAAAGTGTGTTATCATATGTGTGTGTTTCCTGAAAAGAACCATGTCGTTGTTTTTCGTTGTTTAGAAAGTACAGAAAAAGTACTGAGTCAGCACACCAGAAGCTGCTCCGATTGAATTGAATTTAATGGAATATCACATGTAACGTTTCATCAGTTCATGTCAGTTCATGTCTGATGAAGGGAAATGTTACATTCAGTTTGATTGGACTTTTTCTATGTTTGGATGTTTTTTGTCCAGCACCCAGTACTTAAACTTTCACAGACATTGTTTTTCTTTTTGTTGCCTTAGAATAAGCTCGTTACATGTTATAACTACGGTGGCCCAGACTTGACAAATGAACCACTGGCTCTAGAGAAGGTCTTTCATATTTTTTGAGTTGCTTTGCGGCCGCTTTAAATTCGGTTTCACTCTGAAAAGCGAAGTTGTGTGTCGTTTTGAAATCTGCAGCCTCACAGCTAGATGATCACTTAAAACCTGCACACTGGTCCTTTTTTTAAAAGCAGATTTTTTTTTTTTTTTTTACAGTATTTTTTAGTCATAACTCTTAAATGTCTCTTCAGGGTTATTTATTCCAGGCTCAGTATTCTAGATGCGTGTGTGCTTAATATCATGGAATTCTGAAAACTGTGCAAAAAGCCTTAATCAAACGACGTGCAAAAGGAGGTGCTTGGTGTTCTTGTGTGATGTGTCAAAAGTAAAAGGGGAAATGCTGTGTAATGGTAGCATTAGATAAGATGAGACTGGGGTTAGGTTAGAGTGAGTTTAAATCGTGGGACAGATTAAGTTTAAAAACTCTGACCTCAAACCTAGTCTAATCCTTCAGTGTTCATTTGACCGACAGGAATAGAAAATGTGTATGTGGAATAACAAAAAGGGAAGCATGCAGTGTGTTGAAAAGCTGAACACTGACCCTAATAGACAAGGATCACCAAAGCTTTTTTTTTTTTTTTTTTTTTCAACACAAACCATTGTTTGAAATGTTGTTCTTGAAAACTGCCTCAAGCTGTTGAACTAATATTATTTGACGCCTGTGCTCCTGCAGAGGCTTCTGGGAACTCCAACAGATAAAACAACTCAAGCGCCCAATGTCGGGTTCAAACGAAGGATCATGACATACACATATTTTTGTGAGAAAATGAAGTGATATTTTTTAGAAACATGGAAGTATTTTGTAAATCCAAAAAAAGTGTATATTTTTATAAGAGACTGCAGCCAAAAGTGAAAGTTTAATTATTTTAGACGTTGCATGATAACTACCTTTGTATTGCCAAACATTGTTGATTTTTTTTTTTTGTTTGTTTCTTCAGGACAAACTTTACGAGCAGTATTGAGGAATGTGAACAAAGCTATTGTAGTGCCCAAAAACTATCAACACAGTGCGACACATTGCATTAAATCATACATCTGTTGGTGGATTGTTTTCATAAAGAATCAGAGAGGCAGTCTCAGATAACAGTTGTGTGAACAGGACAGCGTATTGACTGCTACTCTCCGCATTGTGTAATAGCCTGTGTAATTATGACCTGATATAAATGAGTTGTCTTTTTATTAAAAAAAATACTTACATGTGCTTATCTACCTTTTTTTTTTGTCTGCCTGCAATGACAAGACAGAAAACTACGCACAGAAAAATGTATTTTCATAATTCAGTCTCTTTTGTTAACACATTTCTGATGGATTAGAACATTAGAGCCTTATTTTGTTTCATGGAAATAAACCCAGCTAAAACTCAGAGTGATCACTGTTTTTTATTTTACACATGATGAGGTTTGGAAGAGTGCGGATACGGTTCATTGTTTATTTGGATGCTTTATGTGTCTTTGTCTGAAAACTGAGAGTCAACGTGTTGTAGTTCGCACTTTTGTCCACCAGGGTTCAGTGGATTCCACATTTACCTTACAGAGCACAACAACAACAAAAACCATAAGTGCTTTGAGTTTTAGTGTTGTTAGTTTACTTCACATCACAGTGCGGGGGTTTCTTTGAGACTTAAAGAAAACAAATACTGTGTTTATTAGAAGAAAAAAAAAGCACATATCTGCATGCCTAGATTTCTATAGATTTGTATTTATTTTCAACTTTAAGCATGCTTCTTGATCCCTGAATGTGTCATAGGGGTTAAATAAGTTTTTGTGAGAAAAAGGCCCTTTCTAAAGATTCACAGACACCATATCAGACCCACATACACACACTGTTCTGTAAATAGTACAATCAATTAACACCTGACATTATTTTATCTTGCATGTTAAAAACATGTTATTTTATTTCATATCTTCTTTAAAATTGGTCCTGATTGACACACAATGATTTGGACATGACTGAATATGAAATACAATTTTAATTACAATTTAAAGTATAGGCTAATTAGGTAAAAAACAACAACAACTAAAAACTCCAGAAACTGTGTTACTTTGCATTTAAGAAGGATGACAAATCAGTCTAATCCTAATGAAGCGACTTTAAATTCCTGTTATCTAAACATTGCACCTGTTTTGCTTTCATTTTTTGTGTATTCACATCATAATTTAGTAGGGATGTCTGTTACTTCAATGAAATATTTACTTCTTTGGGTCTCCGGAGCCCAATATGTCTGAGAGGGTTACATTTCCTACTATTAGCCAAATTAATTGCATAGTGATGAATACATTATGCTTCGAGTGATTAAACATCACGGTATAATACATTTCATGGTCATACGAGGGCAGTGACACCCACTCCTGCAGGAAGTCCCGCCTCTTGTGACCAATAACCACCCTCATTGGTTCCCCACTGACGTCAGTCAAACTACAGCCATGTCTACATAATGGGTCAGATAGATAGATAGCGGACCATCGGTTCTAATCTGGTTGACTTGTGTGGATCTATTTCACCGTTACACGTTTTGGAGGATCTCTCCAGGAATAACTGGATATTTGGACAGACAAGTGGCAGACTGTGCGGCTTTTCCTGCGGATTCCTGCCTGTCACCGCAAACACACGACCATGTTTACAATGAGACGGTGAAAACAACTAACAGCGCGTTTGAGGAGCCTTGACAAAATAAAAGAAGACGAAAAAAGAAGGTGTTTCCAGCCCGACAAGCGGGCTGTCAAACAGAAACCCTTCTCCACTGCGGGCGGCGTCTGAACAGCGACCTCAAAGATGATGTCAGGAAAGCATTTCAAGGCTCATGAAGTGAGCTGCTGCATCAAGTATTTCATCTTCGGGTTCAACATCATATTCTGGGTAAGTCCTGTGGTTTTGCTGTTTGAGACATTCAGGCCTCCGGTGAATGCTCTGACATGACATGTTTTTTTTTTTTGTTCTCCATCAACATCACCTTTGCTTTTCTCAATTCAGTGAGGGCTGTGGTCTTTCTTCTTTGTTGCCCTTCCTGTTGTCTTTCATTGGAGACGCGATGATTTCATCCCTGTGAGCTCATATGCCGCCGTGCACTTGTTCTCCCACTGTCACCTATCAGCAGCACGCTTTGTTTTCGTGTGGACAGCAGCAGCAGCAGCAGCAGCAGCAGCAGAGAGAGTGGAAGCACAGTGTGTTTACATCAAGATACACCATAAAGAAAGATTTGATTGTGAGTGTCAGAGATGTCTGAGCAGACTGTAATGATCAGATAATTCATGATAATTCGTGATCCTCGTGTACGGATTGTTGTCACGAGAACAAAACAAACAAAGCCTATCTCTCCTTTTTTGTAATCTGGAGTTATCACCAGTGACACCAGACAGGACTTCTGGGTGTCCTTTCCGCCTGCAGTTACCAGCTTTAGACTGGTTGGTGCTATTTTAAGTGTTTCCTGTGGAGAAGAAGAAGAAGAAGAAGGAGGGTTATTAAGGATAAGGCATGGTTATAAGGTCATCTGTTCATAGATTCATGATTAGAGTTACTTTTCTTTCCTCAGTTAGTCGTTCAAATCACATAATAACCTCCTTCATGTCTTTTTATGCCCATGTTAAGAACACCTGAGAAGACTTTATTATTATAAATGACAAAGCAGAGCAGAATATTCTTTAAAAAGCTGAATAGTAGAGCTTTCGTATTTTTGGGAAAAATGACTGCAATTAATAGATTATCTATCAATCAATCAATCAATCAATCAATCAATCAAACTTTATTTATATAGCACCTTTCAGACAAATTAAATTGCAGTTCAAAGTGCTTAACAAGAGTGCAGAAAAGTTATTGACGAAAAGTAGTTTATAAAATCATTGAGAGACCAATGCACACCAATAAGAATTAAAAATAAAATATATGTATAAAAATAAAATACAGTAAAATACGACACATAAAAGCAACAAGACATTAAAATAAATATATAAGAGGAAAATATTTAAAATTGTAGTAGGATAAAAAGACAATACAGTAATGTTAAGATTTGAATTGATATAAAACACTATATAAAAGCCAGACTGAATAAATGAGTTTTAAGACTGCGTTTAAAAATCTCGATATTCTGGGCTCCTCTCAGACCCTCAGGAAGGTTGTTCTACAGTCTCGGAGCGTAACAGCTGAAAGCAGCATCGCCAAAGGTTTTTGTCCTGCTCTGTGGAACAACTAAGAGAGAGGAACTGGAGGATCTGAGGGGCCGTACTGGTTCATAAGCTAAAATCATATCTGACAGGTGGTCTGGTGCAAGGCCATGTAATGCTTTATAAACTAATAAAATAATTTTAAAATCAACACGAAAACTAACAGGCAGCCAGTGTAAAGATTTTAAAACAGGTGTGATGTGTGCTCTCCTTCTGGTCTTTGTCAGTACTCGTGCGGCAGAGTTTTGTAGTAGCTGAAGCCGATTTGTTGTGTTTTTTGGAAGACCAGAAAGGAGAGCGTTACAATAGTCCAGCCTGCTAGTAATAAAAGCGTGCATTAGTCTCTCTGTTTGGCTCAGAGAGAGAAATGGCCTCACTTTGGCGATGTTTTTCAGGTGGTAAAATGCTGTTTTTGTGACACCCTTTACGTGGGCCTTAAAATTAAAATCTGAGTCAAAGATCACCCCAAGATTCCGTGCTTCTTGACTTGGGTTGAGTCCTATTTTTTTTTTAGTTTGGGGGCCAGTTTCTCTCGCTGAGCCTTTGAACCGATGATTAAAACCTCTGTTTTGTCCTGGTTGAGCTGCAAAAAGTTCTGTGACATCCAGGCTTTTATATCTAAAATACAATTAAAAAGTGAGTCAGTTTGTCTGGTGTCATCAGGAGACACGGCCACATAGAGCTGAGTGTCATCAGCATAGCTGTGGAAAGAGATTCCGTGCCTCCTGATGACACCACCCAGGATGTAACATGTACAAATTAAAAAGTAGTGGTCCTAAAATTGATCCTTGTGGTACCCCCACTGGAGACCTCGTATTGTTTGGAGGTGCAGTCTTCTATCGATACAAAACATTTTCTGTCACACAAATACGAGGTGAACCAGTTAAAAACATTTCCAGAAAGGCCTACATGCTCACTTAGTCTATCTAAAAGAATCTGGTGGTCAACAGTATCGAAAGCAGCACTGAGGTCGAGTAGTACCAGAACTGAAGGCTTGTTGTTGCCAAGGTTTTTTCTGATATCATTAACTACTTTTAGCAGGGCCGTCTCAGTGCTGTGGCGCGCCCTAAAGCCAGATTGAAACATTTCTAATGTAGTGTTTGAGGTTAAAAAGGCACTCAACTGATTAAAAACTAACTTCTCTAAAATTTTGCTTAAAATGGCAGGTTTGAGATTGGTCTAAAATGACTAGGTGTTAAAATATACAGGTTCCCTTTTTTTAAAAGACGTTTAATTAAGGCAGTCTTAAAATCGGTAGGGACAACACCTAGCTGTAAGGAGTGATTTACTATGTCGAGGACATCTTCTGATACTGAATTATCATATATGAACTTAATTTTCTTTGAACTGACTAATCAATGAATTGTCAAATCATTACAGCTGCATTAGTATTCCAGAAAGTGAACTATATAGATCTGTTGCTAAGGCCTTTTTTTTAATAACGGAAATGCTAAAAATGACAGCTTTCTCGGGGCTATCTTATACTGTATGTTATTGGATAAAATATTCAGCTGATACTGTTCAACTTTGGCTAATCCAGTGAATTCAAAATTATTATTATTATTGTGTATCATCATCGTCGTCATCATCATTATCATTATTTTACAAAAAAACTTGTAAAAATTCAACCTAACTGAACAGCTGTCCTGCTCATTCAGTTCCCACCTTCTTCACAGCAGACATGTGGACTGCTCATAGTAAAAAAACACAGCTGTTACTTCTGATCAATGTCCTTTGTAACTATTTAAGTGTGTTGGTAAGTTTGGACAGACAATCAGTTTATAAACAGTACCCGGACTCTGACTGAGACAGCTACATCAAATTCAGCCTTTATGACTTTCATAGCTCACATCCGTTCCTGTCATGTCAAAATATCAGATTATCATCTGTGGAAAATATCAGCTTGAAAAACATCTCAAATGCTTAATGCAGATTTTGATGCTCTCATGGTATCATCCTATCACTCACCGTCTTGAAATGAGTGGAGCACATCACATTTTTTGTTCTTTTATGGAGGTCAGAGTGATGAAGACGAGGACCACCTGTCAGGCCTCACTGAGGCCGTCAGTGACCCCGTGATCCCGTCGAACGTTTATATATGAAGAGAGGAAGTGAGCTGTGTCAGGAACATCTGCTCCACTGTCCTCTTAGTTAATCTGCAGAGTGTTTTATATTTACGAAGAGGAGAAAATCCTAAAGCAGGATCAGTCTGTAAACAGGCTCCAACATGGTCTAAAGATAGTTCTTTTAAAAAAAAACATAATATTTGTTATCTTAGCATCAGTCGTTGTAGGATTTTCCTGTTTTTTCTTGTTATGAATCATTCATTTCATTAGAATCACTTTTTTATCAAGATGAGGAAATAATAAAATAGAAGATAGATAAAGATCAGTATTTGCAATTTATGAAATTCAGATTATATCCTATAAATAAAATATTATCAACACAAAAGCAAATTCTAGACCAGAGGTTCCTAATCGTTCCCCCCCCCCCCACATCCCCCAAGGACCCACACATGAAAGAAAAATAAAAAATTGATACAGTGCTGTACGAAATTACCATCAATTTGAACAGCTTCAATTGGTAACATTCTATCAAAATAGGTCCACACACACTTGTTCTTACCTATACACCATGGTATAAACTTCCCACCACATGTTTTATCAGGATTTTAGGGACTATGTTCAGATCTTATTTTGACAACCTCAGAGCAGACGGAGCCTCGTGCCCCCCCATAAGATCTCTGACGTTCTAGACCTTTAAAATGCATCCCGTGCTCTACCTCACCTGTAATGAAGTGTCGTTGTGTGGCTCTTTTCTCTCATCCTACTATTTAAGTTCAGAAAACAAAACATTTTTTACGTATTACTCACGAGTTAAAGAGGTACAGTAGAATTTGAGGCTTTGAACTCTATTTGATCCCAATCTCTGTGGTGGGTTCAACACTTGTGTTAAAAGAAAAGAGTAATACTTCTTAAAGTCGCTGAAGTGAAATCTCAAAGTTGCTGCTTCGGGTTGACAAGTAGCCGAAACATCAGAGGATATTAAAAAAAAAAAAAAGATTGAAATGATGATGAAAAGAAAATCCAATCTTAGCACTTACTAGCAGCCAGTTGAAAAGAGGCTGTGATTGTCTTGATTACCGTCTTTTTAAGCCATTCAACCTTTACACTGCTGTTGTAACCGTGTGTACATACGGTGATAATGTGTTCAAGCTGTTATAAGATGCCTTCTAATGTGGGACTCTCCCGCTGCTCGTGCAGACTGAGATGAGAGATATTTAGGAATGGACGTCTGCCAGGAAAATCTCTGTGCGGGTTTGTCTCTGCGCTTCTGTGGGATGACTACATGTTGCATTCACAGAGAAATAATCCTCATTCCTCTTCTTTTCTCTCCCTGTTAGTTCCTTGGAGTTGCGTTCCTCGGCATCGGGCTGTGGGCGTGGAGCGAGAAGGTGAGTTTATGGAACGTGAAACAGTTTCTTATGTGAATCTTTAAGTTTTTACATATGGACACCTTGACATATAGTGAGCGAATCATTTACATTCAGGGTCCTGTTGTTTGCACCCCGTCTTTCTGCTTGTGATGCTGCCTGTGGCTTTACTGAATCAGAAAGGAATGTCATGCTTTCCGGTGGGACGCCTTCTGAACAATGGACAGCACAGACAATCTGATGCATTTCACAGATTCAGTCATTGTGTATTATGGACCAGGGGTGTAAAAAGTGGGGACAGAGGTTTCTCCACTTTCACTGAGTAACCTTTAAAGACCAGGTTCATTTCTAAGATCATTGCTCTTTTCTAAAAATCTGGCTGCGTTTTAAGATTTGTGTCTTTCCTGAATCAAGTAATTACTGTGTTCATTACTTCAGTCATTGTTTAGTCAATGAAATATTAGAAGGTAGCAACACTCATCAGTTATAATTTTCTAAAGCCCAGAGTGAAAGTTTCTTTGTCTCTTCTTGACCTGCAGTCCTAAACCCAGTGCGCTTCAGTTTACATGATAACAAACAGAGAAAGTGCAAATCTGGAGCCAAAGAAGTGTTTTTAAATGGTTGAACAAATCAAATGATCATTGTCATTATGGCCACATTTTGGGAAATAGGCTGATAATCTTTCCCACAAAGAGATGACATTAGAAGGTCTCAGCCTCTCAAGTGAGATCCTCATGTAAATACTGGAACCAGTAGGGCATTAGCTTAGCTTAGCACAAGAAAATCTCTTTAAAACCCACCCTGTTAGCTCCTCTAAAGCTCAATATTTAACATGTATTATTTAATACTGATATTTAACTCAGTGTCAAGTGTAAAACACAAGTTAGCTGTTGTTTATGGAGATTTATGGTCCGGGTTTATCCTAAAGGGAACGTTTGTAGGGTAACTAGCCACGACTCAAGTAACCTCTAGTAACCCACATCTCTTTGTTTTTATTTTATCTGTGCGAATTAAAAAGACAGGTTGTAACATGTTCAAAAACTGAGGGTCTGTAGTTGCTAGTAGGACGGTTATGTTACCTTTTGACGGTTTTAGGCTACCCTTAGATTTGAGTTAAGTCTTCTTATCTGACTACACAATAAGCACATATTTAAAAGACATTTCCTTTAAACAATCACCAAACTAGTTAATAATTAATGACTTCTTCTTTTAGCCCTGCACATTATTTAATATTCGGCTTTGAGAGGAAGAGGAGTATAGCTTGAACACTTGCTAATCGTATTCACGTCCATAAGGCTGAGTCATTTTACCGGCTTTGATTATGCGTCCAGATAAAGTGGACTCCAACTGGATTTGAAACGATTTCTTTTGTACTGTAACACCTTTAAGCCTCCAACCCCACTCTCTGTTTTCAGGGTGTACTCTCCAACATCTCGTCCATCACGGACCTGGGTGGGTTTGATCCAGTCTGGCTCTTCTTGGTGGTCGGTGGTGTGATGTTCATCCTCGGCTTCGCCGGATGCATCGGAGCGCTGCGAGAAAACTCCTTCCTGCTCAAATTTGTATGCTCCTTCATTAAAAAAATACAGCTTCATGAGGATTTTAAATTTCACTCATAACAGTCTCATAATAATATTTGTTGAATTCAGTGAGTTATGAATCATGGGTTTCAGTTCTCCGTGTTCCTGGGTATCATCTTCTTCCTGGAGCTCACTGCGGGAGTCCTGGCGTTTGTCTTCAAAGATTGGATCAAGGACCAGCTCAACTTTTTTATTAACAACAACATTCGGGCCTACAGAGACGACATCGATCTACAGAACCTGATAGACTTCACTCAGGAATATGTGAGCACAGTGTTTTCTCTACTGATTTCCGCCCAGTGTTGCTTTTACTGCAGCTTGATCGTAGATCTTCATTTCTGTGAGACTTTGCTGACATAAAGTTAGGAGTTATTCTTGTCCGTTTGACCTTGTAGTGGGAGTGTTGTGGAGCTTTCGGAGCCGACGACTGGAATTTGAACATCTACTTCAACTGCACAGATTCAAACCCGAGTCGTGAGAAATGTGGAGTTCCCTTTTCCTGCTGCACCAAAGATCCAGCGGTATGTCCTCCCAAAATCTTGCCACTCTTCTGAATTTTCAATTTATGGTCAAACCAAACGAGCCTGTGAGTAACATGGGCGTTTTAAAGTCTGTCAGTGTGAGTACAGATTGGGTAGGTGTTTTTCTAACATGCTGAAACTTTTAAGAGCTGGAACGGTGAGAGGAAATGGTGCAGGTTTTCTCTGTGACAGATAGCGTGGTTATCTGTGTCCTCCAGAAGGCCCGCCTCAGGGCAGTCAACTGTCATGGCCGCTTTCCAACAGGACGTCCAGGCCGCAGTGTTTAGTCCTCTCTGACTCTGCCAGCACTGCAAAAATCTGCGAGCAGCTGGGAGGAGTAATCTTGACCTCGGCCAGAAAAATGCTCTCACTGCTGCTCTCCGTGCAGAGCAGTGACAGAGCTCTGCTTCAGCAAAAAGCAGAAGGGCTTTACTGTAATGAAAGTTGCACAAGATTGTTGTTTTTTTTATCTGCTGACCTCAGGACATCCTGTTCTACCAAGGTCATCCTCTTTATAGAGCAACATTTTATTTGAAAAAAAAGTAGATGAATTGTTATATAATAAAGGAGTTAAATAACACATGATGTTCTCAGAGGACAGAAACCGAACTGTTATAAATAGTTCAACGCAGAAATCTTTTTTAGTCTTTCTGTGCACTGAAAGTAACTCAGGGTTTAGATAATATGTATATGATTTACTTATACTATCATCTAATCGAATTAAAATAGTTAAAATACCAACATTTAAACCCAAAAAATGTTGGCATAACGAGATCCTCAGACTGGCACTTTGACCTCGCAGGTTTTAGCTAAGACAAAAAAACAACAAGAGAAAACAAGTAATTCACTTTGACTAAAGCGGGAAAAAGTGAACGTATCTGTTTTGATTTGTGTGGCAAAAAAGAGAAGGATGAATCAGGATTTGTCTTGCTGATGGTTATGATCCTTGAATGGCGTTGATAGTTGTGGTAAGAGTGTTTTTATGCATAGCCTCAGTGATTACATTTACAACCTGTGTGGCGATTATAGGCTACCTGATGCAAGTCAAGCCCCGCAGCATTCAAGGTCAAGTCAGGTCTTAAGCTCACATTTCAATGTCTGGAACTGTCTTGTCCTCAGTGCAGGTCTGTTTTAAGAGGTTTAAGTTCACTGGGTTCATTTTGGTCCGGTAAACATCTGGAGGCCAAACACACTCCAATAACATTCTGGACTGCGGTGTTCCCGGGGCTGTAAAGAGCCCGGATATGTACTCGTGTAGATTAACTTTTTCATTTTCTGCAAAAATAAAGTTGAAAAACAAGCAGCAGAAGTTTTAACATCCTCCAAGAATATCTCTTTCAGTGTCGTCATAATCATAATCAGATGTTCTTGATGGATCTCACAGGGAAAGTATTTATTTCACAAGAATTTACCTTTTTGAAAACTGTAAACATGAGCCGGTTTGTTTCTCTTTGCAGGAGGACGTTATCAACACTCAGTGTGGCTACGACATTCGAGCGAAAGCGGTAAGTGGCTCACAGAAACGTACAGCGATAAAAGAGATTGAGATTCTCATCTGGAAGTATTAAAAAGAATGAGGACCAGAAGTTGGCGTTTCCCTTTTTAGCCTCTGGCAGGTTCGTTTGGCTGCATGATGTCATGAGGTACTCCACCCTGAGTACAATATTCCTCTTTCAGTATATCCCAACTTCGCAGTCTCCAAAATACAGCAGCTGGCTCCCCATCAGCACTTTGGGCTGTTTGGTATTACTCATGCTGCAGAAATGCACTGGGAATTGAAGCCCCTCCCCCATCGTTAGTTTTGGCCTTACTCCAGAGGGTAGCATAATGTAAGGAAAAGGCTGTGTTTGTTTCTTTGACCTAAAATGTGAGGAAAAGCCAGAGTAAACCAGTTTTAACAAGAGTCAGAGCATGAAAACTGTGGCCTGAGTGTGTGTTTACAAGCAGGCAACAGTAATACAGAAGGATTTTATTATGAAGGGCTTATATGGAGGCCGCTGTGATGTAAAAGAGAATCATATGCTGCCATTAAAAGAGGTTTTAGATAAATCCCAGCAGGATTTAATCCAGTTACCGTGAGAGCTAAAATTTTGAAGAAGAAGAAGAATGAAGTGAAAGCCGGAACATTTCATCCGGTCACCATTGTAAGAACATAATAAGAGTTTGTGTTGATCTTAATGTGTTGTGACAGGACTCAGAGCAGCGCACCTTCATCTATATCAAAGGCTGCGTTCCTCAGTTTGAGAAGTGGCTTCAAGACAACCTGACGGTGGTGGCGGGCATCTTTATTGGGATTGCATTACTACAGGTGAGAAACATTCCAAAAAGGTTTAGTTTGTTATTTGCTCTCGTCCGAGCTTAAACGTGTGCGTGTAATACATTAATGTGTTTCCTGTTTTAGATTTTTGGCATCTGTCTAGCACAGAACCTCGTGAGCGACATTGACGCAGTGAGAGAGAGTTGGTAAGTGGCAACAGTTTCTTCAATTGAGCAACATTTGACTTTGAACTTGAGGTCATTGTTTCTTCACCAGCCTTAGTTTCATATTTTACGCACATCTCAGCAGACACGTAGAGAGTACACATTGTCAACACAGTGCGTTGACCTTTTGGGACACAAGTCAACAACAGGGACCCACTCTTGTAATGTGTCGCTTTAATGTTGTTAATAGGTGAATTAGTTTGACCTTGGTTGGAATATTTTTTTGTTGCCAGAGTGAAACAGATCGAATAGATCACAGACCTTTGATACAAACATTCACGTTCCTCCTGAGGATTACCGGTAATTACAATATAACTTTGGTGATACACAAACCTTGTATCTATCAACAGCATCAGGTCATTGATTTTTTTCTTGTGAAATATCTGAACATCTTCCAGCAGTATTAACACACAATTTGGCAACGACATTCATGGTCCCATGATGCTGATTTCTTTTCTCTAGCTCAAGCGTAAGGTTGAATATTGTAGTTTGAGTTTCAGTCCCTTGATGTATTATAAGATGCATGCAAGTGTACACTTTGTTTACTGCTTATTAGCTAACTAGATGTTAGTATGCCAACACTTCAATAGCAAACAAGGTGAACATCCAATAAATATAGAAATACATTTACACAGTGAGGACTCTAGCATGCAGAGAAATAATAATTTGTAAACTGTTCACTCGCCTGTAGCCCAGTGACAGCAACACTCAGAACTACTTCATTGTGAAATGGATGCAATTTTTGCACAATATATTTTGGTAATGATGCATCAGATCTTAAATCTTTGTCTCTCTTGGTCCAGTTTATTTACCTAAAACCACAGCAGTATCTCCAAAAGCAAGAAGGATGTACCAGGTAAGAAAGATTCATCACTCCTGTTGTAGTTTATAAATATGGTTTTGTGTATCCATTCATTCTATTGATTCTCCTTGTGGTGTTTTTTCCTCCTCATAGGACTCTGCAGTTTGGACGCCCGCAATGAAGGGAAACAAATGAATCAACTGAAGTGTCCAGACACAGAGCCTCATATGTAAATAAATAGTAAATTTAGAGTTATTTTTAGAGTGATTTGTGGCCCTATTTCGGACAAAAGCACCACCTCAGAAATGCAACGTTAAACAAATTCTGT
The DNA here is from genome assembly GCF_963584025.1 of Labrus mixtus. Lineage (NCBI taxonomy): Eukaryota > Metazoa > Chordata > Actinopteri > Labriformes > Labridae > Labrus > Labrus mixtus. The sequence continues at coordinate 26,254,804 of NC_083613.1, read as the reverse complement.
AAAGAAGTAAAAGAGGGGCGTCGGACTTGTAGCCGGGATGACTTATGGAAGATGAATCTTTATCAGAGGAAGTGCTTCTGTCAGAAACGGGGCTTTGATTTTATATGTCTCACAGCTGCAGTTTCAAACACTGCATGTAAGGGGTCGTGTACAAAGATAAGAGTGATGCTTGAAATGCACTGCATGCCTTTTGTCTACTGGTAGGACATTGGCTCTCCTAAGCGTATTTCATTAATGTTGAGTATTTTAAAACACTTGTAAAATAGTCACTAGATTAGAGGGAATCGGCTGGTTAGCACTTTGTTGAATGTTGAAATTGAATCTTCTTGAAGCTACCGAGAGTTTACTTTAGATTTATTTCCATCTGTGATATCGTGCAGTATCATAAACGGTGGGTGTTGTAAGCTTTGTAGGGATGCAGTTCTTGGGAGTGACATTTAAAAAAGAAAAAAAGTCCAGATAAAGTGAAGTAAACCAGAAGAGCAGCCTTAAGCACTTTAATCTTCATTAAGACTGATGAAGCTCATCGCGGCCTCTCAGTATCTGTCATGACAGACTGTTATGTTAGTCTCACGGTGGCCACTAGAGGGGGCACTTTTCCTTTAATTAAAAAAAACAAAAAACTTTACAATGCTCCATGGTGGCAGATCATTTGTCCAAAATCAGATTAATAGAGATTGTGGTCCAGGACATTTCAGTGTTGTGCTGTCACTTGCACATGACCTTTTCTTAATGTCAGTGTTCATTAATTTTCTTCTGTTTTTGAAGTATTCTTTAGTGTTTCTATGAGAAAATGCACCAAATCGATGGGATACTTTTGATGGAGGTGTTTTCTGATCTGTAAGTTTTCACTGGAAAAATTAAGAAACAAGCTAGAGGAATGGCATGCTGGAACTGCTTGGTGGCACTAAACTGAACAGAGAAAGGATTTATAGCCTTCATAAACACACACGTATACATTACTTGAAAGCGGAGCACTCAGGCTCTCTCACCAGCATCTTTTTCATAGCACACTTGGAATGAGAGTTGTGAGATAGAGCTTATGGATCTTTCTTTTGAGACGTGACCTGAACGCATCACATTTACTTTATAACCTTTAATAGACCTGCATGAAAGTACAAGAAGCCGTTAAATGTAAAGGCAGTGTGAACCTGCAGCAGGTTATACACGCACATACTGCAGCTTGTCCTTTAAGGTCAAAGGCTCTACAGCAGCATTTGACTGAAGTGAACATCCTCACATGAAAGCTTCTTTATTCCACTTTAAGCTTTATATGATTGTTTTTGACTGATTACACTTTCTCTTACCACTCAGTGCCATATTCGTACCCCTGTTCATTACTTTGCTTTTGTTTTGTGTACCCCTGGTTCTTGTAAATAACTGAATTGTGACAAGTTGTAAATATATATATGAATAAATGTTTTTCTTTGTAAACTTTTGAGGGTAGCTGACTTTGATTTAACGAAATTAACTTTAAAAAAAACCAAGAACTCATAATCAGAGTAAGTGATGCACGGTTTTGCAAAAAGAAAATGAGTAAATAGTTTTAAATTAATGCTACTACAAATGTTGTTTGGCTATGTAACATGTCCTCTACGTCACTGTCAAAATGCTCTTTAGTGAAGCAGTTAATGAGACGGTAACGCTATATAATCTCGTGACGTCATTGCATGTGAGTTATGCTTTTTAGTGACACATTTGCTCACCAGCGACATCTAGTGTTCGTTACAAGAAAGTAATACTCAGTGAAGATCCTGCAGGGGAATCACTGGCAAGAAAACAGTTCTGTACTTCCGGTTCTCTTCACAAGTCAATGTACTTAATTAAAACATGTTATGGTATTTGATGTAAAAAAAAAAAAAATCTAGAAATATCTTCAATCAAAAGGTTTTTATTTTACATTGATCCCTATTTCGTAACACGGACACTGATGATGAGATTTATTTCTCTCTGTGCTTTTTAGCAACCTGTCACAAAATCATCTAATGCATTCTGCATCGGGCTGTTCAAAGGAAAAACTGCATGCTCCCTAACACATCTCTGGTCATGACAGCCAGAAGCAGTCTTTTCTTTCACGCACACATAAAAACACACAAAGACTTAAGGTTTAAGGTGAAGCGTTATGAATCTAAAAATATGTTTTGTATCCAATCGTCGTGTCTGTCAGATCTCTAGATGGAGACACATGTCATATTTGGTAATACACTGAAAAATGTCATGATATTGTCACTGACCTGTTATTTTTTTTGTCAGTTGTATCAATCATGAAAGGAGAAAGTCAAAGATAAAAAAAGATCGGTGGGCTTCATGCATATTTTTCTCTCAACAGACCTCACATCATTTGTTGTTCAGATACCCCTCTGAGATAAGAGGATGTGTTTGTTGTGTTATCGGGGATTGATTGCAGACCTGTGATGTGACCTTTGGACAGATGCCTCAGTGTTGCTTCCAGGCCTGTTCTAGCTAGAGGACAACAGCAAACTGGTTTCTACTGATGCAATCACTTTTCACTTCAAACACATTCAGACTTCCATTTAATGCAAGCAAACATATTTTTTTTTTGGAATAACTGCTGCGTAATATGGATGATTAAAACATGAAATGTGTGTTTCCTGTTTATCCATCTGTGTGAAACTGTCAGCTCAGCACCCCTCTTCTGACTATTTAAACATCCAGATAAATAGCAGGACAGATTTCTTTTGCAGTATTTACGTTTACCTTTTAACCCTTTCTTTTTTTTTAAAGTTAATATATAGAAGTAGGGATAACCTAATGTCCAATTTCTCTGAAAAATATGTAATAATCATCTTTCAGTGTGTCACAGGTCATGACTTTTTGGAACTTTATCTGTGAAAGATGATCTGGGATCCTGAGTCCAACGGGAAGCACAGCAGCGGCTCCTGACTCTTGCCTGAGGCTAGACATTGATATCCAGAAGTTTTATCTCCTGACAGAGCAGCTTCCCAACTGATGGAGATGTTGTCTAGCTGCAGGAAAGAAAGGGGATCGTCATCTGATTAGAGCTGAGAAGATGTCTGTGCGCTGAAGTGAAGATACAAACCATTCTGTGAAGACACAGTGCAGATGTGATTTTTGTTTACTAGACTAAGTTTTACCACCAGAAAGTTCACACTGCTAAATGTCTCAGAGGAGGACGGTCAATGGATGCTCACTTTAATGAACTGATGTGCTTTACTCTGGATGACCTCCATGTTCAGGTGATAGTAACAGATACATGTCGGCCTACTCAAAGTACTGTAGTTCATAAAGTATAATGTGTGTTATCCACAACTTACTCGACTACTTGGCGGCTACATCTTTAAAACGATAAGTTATTTTTGTGAAAGATAATTTTACACCAACATAACTGTGCAAAACGGTTGAGACCAACTACAATATCACACCCGGAGCCACTCTTTAGCATATTGAGAAAGTGCACTTTTGATTCTTTTGGGCTAACTTTTCACTTAGTTGACATTGGTTTTAAATTAGTTATAACATTTAAACTTTTTTTTTTAACCTATTCTATGCTGCTGCATACATATTTTATGAAACACGTATGACAAACTGATTATAGATGACGGAACATTTTCTCCCTCTCACAGTTAACATCTTTGTTGGGGCTACTGAAGTTACGTAGGCTATACCTCAATACAGCCCAAAACTTAAAACCTATAAGAGTCTTTATAGAATTGACTTATTTGAGAAACTATAGGATTTGTAGCTGGGTGTTTTCCCGCTCTGTTACATTACTTGTGCTTTAGCTATACTAGTGCTGTGCTTATTAATTTGTAGCCTAGAGTTTCTCACTCTACAGCTACATTGATAGCCTATTGGTGATTAAGGGCCAGTTCACCGGGGTCGTAGCTGTGATTTTTGCACCACTTTTTGCACATCTGCTCTCACTTTGTACCTCCTGCACGACCCAGAAGATCCCCAACAACTGAAGTAATCCGAACAAAGGATGGGTTCAATGAAAAACAAACAATGCAGGTCTATAGGCACTGTTGCTGATGTAGAAGGAAAGCTTCTTTAGGATGATAGGTTTAACTTAAGAGAGAAGACAGAGAACAATATTGATTATAATTTAATCTACATGAAAACAGAAGAATGAGTGTAAAGCTGCTGATGATAGAGATGTTCATGCCATCATGTTAAACTACCACTGACAGTCTCCCCCCTTACCACACCCACCCATACAAACTAACCTGTGTGTAGATGTCTCTTTAACATCCTATGATCACACAGACTGAATATGGGAAAGTTTAACAACAAACACTAATTAATGGAGCCTACTGTGAACTTAAAATAAAAAAAAATAATCAGCATGCCTGATACGTCTAAAAAGCAAACCCAATAGACTTATCAGGGGTTTTCTATCGACAAAGTGTCCTCATTGCTTTACCTAAAATGTGCTGCACCTTTTGACTACCCTGAGATGCTGTAATTTGAGCTATGGGCTGGTTTGACTACAGACTGCCCATTTCCTCCAAAAGCCACCCAAGACACAACGACAAAGAAGGAACTATTCATCCCAGAATGAAAAATAGGTGAAAGGTGCCTCATGAGGACGTCTCTTCGCCTCCTCTCGGTAAATATCAAACGCTATTTTGTAGCCTACTAAATTAGTAAGGCTATTTTTTTTTCTAGCATTATAGTAGGCTGTCTTTCTTCAATGACTAGTCGGTGCATGATACAGACTACTATAAACCTGTAGCCTACTCAAGCTGGAGAGTCTCACTTGTGTCTTGATCAAACGAATCAATCACATAATCCCATTCACTGATCAATCAATGTCATGGTCTCCCTGCATTAAAAGAGGGGGCTGGTCGCATCTCTCTCATTATAGTAAGCCCAGTAGTTCGTTTTGAACGAATCGTTCACGGACTACACATCACTAGTAGTTGCTGTCAAATCAGTGCTCTTCCGGTTAATGATTGAAGCGTTATCTCGTACTTAGTACTTGAGCGTGGAGTTTGGAGTCTGCCCTCCCCTCCGATAAAAAACCCTAATAGGAGAAGCTCGGAGCTGCTTTGCCTTTCTTTTTGGCCTTCCAGAGCCTCTTCGGCACCTGACCGTGTTTCTGTGTCGATTTCTTGTGTGCTGCAGAGAGAGAGAGAGAGGACGCACAATGTTCACTCTGCTTGTGTTCCTGCTTTGTGCAGCCTCGTCCGTCTCTGTCACGGGTAAGTGGGTGGGGGACTGTTGTGTTGTTGACAGTGTGATGTAGGGGAATGTTTGTCAGAAGAAATGAATTGCAGATTATGTGATAGGCCTAAATGCAGAGTGAATGTATTTCAGACAAGAACATGCTTATTCCTCAACTTGTAGAAAATGTCACCAGCTCAAACTGAAACTTTGCTGTACTCTGGTAGCTTCAGGTCAAGTTGGAGAGTTTTTTTTTTTTTTTTTATGATATTGAAAGTGAAAAGCCTCTTTTATTTTGCCTCAGGGACTGAATCATGAATGAAAATGATTGTAGATCATGCTAGGTGATGTTACAAAGTCCACAATGTCAGGGTCTTGTTCATTGTCACAGCTTGATGTCACCATTGATTGACAGTGTTAGACATAAATAACTTCTGGTAGTATCTTTTATCTCAGACAGTGGTTGACTAAAGACAAAGTGACCCAGAACAGAAGCTTGAATTTGTTGAACACTGGTGTATGACCGGTGATGTAATCAAATACTGACACGTCAGTCTGTCCTCCCTCGTGGCCTACTGTCATATCTGACAGAGCTTAGCTTGTCACAAATACAGCACAGCAGAGATTTTTATCTTCTTTTACTCATGATGAACACGCCTTGTTAAAAGGTTGCTGATTGAATCACCTTAACACTATCCACAGTCTATCCACAGACTGTTTTTCTCTGTAGACGAAACAAAACAGAAAATGAAAAAAAAAAAGAAGGTTTGCATGTTTAGAGGATATTCTTCTTTTGGGGGGGGAAAAGTCAATCAATACTTGAAGTGTTGGAAAACTGAGCTTAAACACAGCTTTTCAGAGGACATCTGACCAGAGGTTGTCAACTCCTGGTTTAACAGACTCTGGTGTTACTAGTCCAAAAATCCTACACCTTTAAAAATGGGTCTCAAGCACACGTCACATATGATAATGGAAATATGACCATTTTGTCTTGTCATAAGCAAATACAACAACATGTCTGGTATCTCGTGTTTGTCAACGACTTTAGTAGATTCCTATTCACAAGACCTTTTTTTGACTCACCACCAGTTAAAAATGGCCTAAATTCAATTTTGTTTGAGCTCCTTGACAAGTTTATGTTATCACTGATTGCAAGGTATTTAAAAGTGTGGACAAAGTTGAAAACTATCCCCGTGTTGTGCAGCTATTTGCTTATCACAGGTGTGGACATCTGAGATTTTGAGAGTTTGCTCCTGAATAGAAACTTTTTAAAAAAAAGTAAGAAGCAAACCAAATTTCCACTTTATCTTCAAAATATCCATCACCTGTTCCTGAGGACAACACGCCGATGCTTTAAGTTCAAATCTCAGACTAACACTGACTAAAATTTGGACAACTGAATACTCACTAGGATGGATGAGGATATCAAGTTTCAGGTTTATATTAGCTGATATTTATAATTAAAGCAGTGGTGTAATAAGTAAATATAAGACAGAATATTCACACTGCAGTATGATGACAGTCTCGTCTTATTGTTCATCACTTTCTCCACTCTTGTTTGCTCACCAGCTGTGTGTCTTGTGTTTTCTCAGGTGCTGCTGCTGCTGGACCCCGACTGAACAACGACCAGCTGTACAAATTCAGCTACACCACCGATGTGCTGGTGGACAGAATCAGGGGATCAAACAAGGGAAGCGCCGGCTACAGGATCTCAAGCGATGTGGACGTCAACCTAGTGTGGAGAGATCCCAGCAATGAAGACAACCAACTCATTCAACTGGCGGTACGTCAGCCCAAACACATCATGTTCATCTGCAGTATATATTTTTTTTTAAATGTCATCGAATGAATTATTTGAGAGTTAAATGATCCATTCCATATTTCTCACGATAAAGCTTGTTGTGTGCTTTCTTTCATTCATTACAATGAATGAAAAATATCCAGCCAAAAGAGGTGCATGCTTTGGCTCACATTGCTTATCGTCTCTTCCTCAGATCTCAAATGTGAGGATTGAGAATGTGTCGCGTAAATCACAGAAGAAGAACGTCCTCCATGGATCCACAACAGAAAGTGTTTTGGGGAAGACCAATCTAGCAGCTCTGAGCAAACCTTTCTTGGTGCATCTAAGAAATGGAAAGGTAAGAACTTAAGCATTGACTCTTTTGACACTTGTGAAATACATTTAGATCATTGGTAGTGAAGAGGACGCATAAGTAGAGAGTACTCCTAATAAATGACAACAACCCTATGTGTTGGTTTTTATCCGTATTATCTTCTAAATGGAAGATATTTGGTAAAAGTGGGCGTAGGTTCATTGTTGTTTGAAGTCAATGTGCGATCTTGTAATCCTGAGAGATTCTTGCAGAAGTATTGTTAAAAAGTCAGTTGCGCGCTACTAGCCGTCCCTGTTGTCTTCAAAGGATTAGTCACTTTCATAGTGGAGGAGTGATGATGCTGGCAGGGGAAATACCATCAAATATGTATGTGTACAAAGGTCAGCAGGTTCAGATAACATTTGTGTTTTCAGCTTACTGCCTGGGAGATGTTTGACTTAAAGCCAATCTTATATTACTGTTTTATCATCAGTCGGGTATAATCACCACCAAAATAATATTATTTATTTATTTATTTATCAATAAATTGTTTATTGTATTTTTCATTTAAAAAGAGGGATAATATGGCACCCATTCACATCCATAAAGGGTTGATTGCTACTGCTATAGTAGGAGTGAGAACATTATCAGCATTTTTTTTTAGATTTTGATCGTTTGTTGATCCAGTAATGCCGTAAATTTTATGAAGAGATGCAATTAGTTGCTGTAACCATGGTTTTGGTCTTCAAATTATGCCAGGTCTGCAATAGTTTATTGTGATAATTCAAAAGTAAATATGTAACTTTATCTGGTGTTTATCAGCTGAAAATAAGAAGGGAAGAATTAACCATTTATAATTAAAAAAAAAAAATGTTTTTTTCGCAGTTTAAAGTTGGAAAATGAGCCTTTGGATGGTCAAACAGGACGGATCAGTGTCTCCTACAAATACCAGAAGTAGCAATCTATTTATGGTGGTTCTAGCTGATATTATGGCTGAGCACCTAAAATAAATAACGTACCATAGAAGACACAGTAAGATGATGTCATAGGCTGTTTTCTGCACTCAGGATCAAGACAGAGAGTTTTGAGCCAAACTGCAGTCTCATTAGGAAAACTGTTTGGTACACAGTGATATGATATTTCCCAAGATGATGCGAGCTAATATGACAGCTTCAGTTCCATTATTTAATATGATAGCATAAACACATGTAAACACACAACTGACTCATCTGTTATGCTGGTCAGTGCAGCGATGTGGACTCAGGATATTTTTAAAGGTGACATAATGTAGCCAGGTTGAGAAAAGACTCTTTTAAAAAAATTGAAAGCGCTAATACAAAAGTATTCTGGTTTGCTCTTGATCTCCACTTCAAAGCATATACAATGAAAATAGTGTATGATGTCATCACCGAGCACACATGTCTGCGTTCTCAAGTGTGTAATGGAAAGCTGACACCCTGAAGGGCTTTGTGTGCAGCAGCACGTACGACACTGTGTGCCGCTTGCCTTACTCTCTGCTTTATCTGCTGCTTTGGTATGCATTACTACACAGCATTAGACTGACAGCATCATACAAGTGTGGGTACAACTGGAAACACTCAGTTCATTATGAACAGGTGCAAAGTAAAAGCCTCTGGATGGTACAACCGATCAGAGCGTATCAGTAGGCTGCTTGGTTAAACTGCTAATAACTTACAAACAGTTCATGTTGATTCAAGTTCAACACAACAGGTGTGTGTGTGTGTGTGTGTGTGTCATGGAGAGGTCTTGTAAATAATAATAAAAACAAAGTACCAGATACATACAATTCCACTGCAATGACTGCCACCTTATTTGTCTACACACATGCCTCAATGGTGCCTCATATTGGATAAACTTTTACGATTGGCCTGACCTCAATCAGGTCATAAAGAAATCTGTCAAATAAGTAAGAGGTATAGAATAAGGCAATATTCTACTCTAGCTCCCAGATACTGTATGTCTTGTTCCATGTACAAAAGTATGGGATTCATTTTGACATGTTTTTTTCTTACAATTCTTCTTCAGACTAAAGCATTTTACAGCTACCGGTCCGAACCTGCAACCATCAAGAACCTTAAAAGAGGACTGGCCAGCTTGATGCAAGTACAGCTCAACACTGGGAAGGTTATTGAGGTAAATCTTTTGATAGCACTCTGGAAACATTCCTGAAGTATTTTTTAAAACATGTTGCTTATGTGAAAACCCTTAATGTGTTTGGAACAGAACGACGTGTCAGGAAGGTGCACAGTCGAGTACAAGGCAGCCAAAGGTCAAGTGACGAGAACCAAGAACCCGGAGACGTGCAAGACCCCAGAGACAGGATTCACCACACACAGCCAGGTATGACCGCGTTCAGACCAAATGACATGGCTGAAATCTAAACTCTAAAGTACCAATTAAACACATCTACACTGGTTTCTGTTTTCAGGTCTTGGGTGTGAGCGGGAAGTCCAGTTCTGTTACAACATTCACTTTTGAAGATGGTTTCATCCGCTCCGCCTCTGCTGAAGAAACACATTCACTAGCCGTGAACTCTCGCAGATCTGCTGCAGCCAAAGTCATGTCCAGGTAAAGGCTTCAACTAACACTTCATGTGTGCCTCCATGTGGTCGTATAGACACACACCTTCAAATAGTTAATGTCTTACTTCACAGGCAAACCCTGACATTGGTAGGCGTTGAGGGTGGACCGCTGGAGGCTGCAGGAAAAGATGTGTCTGGTGTTGTCAAGTCAATTGATCCCAAACTGGCAGCTGTTGGCATCATTGCTGAAAAGGTCAAATCACAGTGCAAGGGCTGCCCATCAGTGAGTACCTGTTCACCTGCAAGCTAACATTTACTACACAAACACATCTATGGATGGTAGTGTTGGTCCAGCTTTTGGTTGGTTGTATTTTTTTCTTCTTCAAATGAGTCCTGAATAGAAAGTTTCATACAGACTTTCCAGTTCTAATGTTTCTGTTGAACCTTTTAAGTTCTCAAATCACACGGTTCAAATTTAGGATCCAGACTGAATTGTCTTTTTGGATGGTTGGCCATAAAAATGTGTACAGACACTCATTTCCAGATCTAGATAAATCTTAATCACTTTTTTTCTTCATTCCTAAAAATTTCTAGTAAAGGAGTAAAAGTGAAGTTTTCTGTTTTCCAAAAACATTTTGGTTTTATCACCAAAGGCCAGTCAAACCAAAGTAGTCATCCACAACTGTACTTTTAGTGATAACATTTCAATCATTGTGTTTATCATTGTAACCACTATGCATTTATAACATCCGCATGTTAACATTCTGATTTTTGATCATCATTTAGCAGATACTGCAGCCTCACAGTGCTGCCAACAAGACTACTTTAAGTCACGCTTTAAGTTTGTCTGTTTAACCACCAGGTACAGGTACATGGGTTACAGACATAACGATTTGAAGGTGGCATGTCCCTGCCTTAATTTACCATGATATAGTGCCATAATATTAGCAATAATAAGAAGCTCCTTGCACCCAGTTTCCTTTTCAAGGAATAATTCTGTTTATTACAACTTTAGCCCTGTTCGTATGGTTTTGCCATCCTTTCTGTCTCTAATAATAAACTCATCAAAGAAAATGCTGATGCATTCAGTCATTTAATGGTCAGTGCAGTAAGTACAGGTCGTTTTCAGAGCATAAAGGTCTGAGTTGTCAATATTCCAAGAAGGGCCCTAAATAACACTATCAGTAAATTGATATTGTATATTTGTGTACTATTAACTGAAAATGATATGTCCTCTAATCCCCTCTCCCCTGTGTTCTTCCTCTTAGCTTTTTGAACATTGGCAGGCTCTACAGAAGCAGCTGGAGCCGGCGAGCCTGTCCAAAGCCACGGCTCCTCGCAGCTTCCTGGCTCTCATCCAGAGCATTAGGAAGGCGTCCAAGGACGAGATCCTCAAAGTGCTGAAGAGTGCCAGCAAGACATCTCTGTAAGCAGGCTCCTCATTTACTCCATCTAAACTGACCCTCAGCGTCCACCACTCGCCAGTTTCTTTAAATATGTCTGAACTTGACAGAATGTCAGTAAACAACAAGATTAACCGACCGTCGCTGGGTGTTCTTTCTTCCGGTTGGTATCAGACCTCAGGTGGTGGATGCGGTGACCTCCTCCCAGACTGTTGCATCTCTGGATGCCATGCTTGAGTTCCTTAACTTCACCGATGCCAAGGGTTTGGTTCTGCAGGAGAGGTTTCTCTACGCATGTGGCTTCGCTTCGCACCCCAACGAGAGGATGCTCCGGGCTCTGCTGGTAAGTGTCATCTCGTGAAAACCAGAGTTTGCAAAATGTACCCAAAATGGTCACAAGACATGATGTATGCCTTTTAACTAGCGAAGCATGGTCTTTATCCTGAATCGGTTAAATTGAATTGAAGATTTTAAACACGTCTTATTATTAAGAAATTAAACTTAAAATAAGTCTCCCAAACAAAGTCATATTATATTTTAATGATACGCCAGCATTGAATGTTAATGTTTTTTTTTTGTTTTTTTTAGGATATTTCCAAGGGAAAGATCGGCAGTACTGACATCAAAGAGTCAGTGGTGATCATTATGGGAGCCCTGGTCCATAAGCTGTGTCAGAAAGGAGGCTGCAACTTACCGGTGAGCTTTCAAGAAGATAAAAAATGAATAAAAAGAAAGAAAGAAAATAAATGCCAAGTTGCACAAAAACGCAGTGCCCACTTTAGATGTTCTGTAAAAGTAAACCATGTTGAAATGAATCCATGAGCTGACTGATGACTCTCTGCTGTGTGTTTACCTTTCAGACGGTGGAGCAGGTGAAGGAGCTGATTTTAGTCGGCCCTGACAGCACCCAGGTGGAGTCTGAGGTCCAGATGTATCTCCTGGCTCTGAAGAACTCCATGCTTCCTGAGGCCATTCCCATCTTTACCAGATACGCTGAGTCAGAGGTTGGAGCTTACAGCACCATCGCCCTCACTGCCCTGCAGAGATACAACTCAGATCTCATGACCGAAGAGGTAAACCACGGTGTACATGATAATCACATCACCTGAACTGATGTTACTCATTTTAACGGTTTGTGAAGAGAAGTAGTACAGAAGTGAAACCGATGTTTATGTCTTTTGTAGGTTAAACAGACAGTGAACAGGGTTTACCACCAGAACCGACGGATCTATGAGAAAAATGTGAGAGCCGCGGCTGCTGATGTCATCCTCAGCAGCAACCCTTCATACACCGAGGTCAAGAATCTGCTTTTGTCTATCGGAAACCTGCCTCACGAAATGAACAAATACATGCTGTCCAAGATCCAGGACATCCTCCGTTTCCAGCTGCCCGCAAGGTGTGTTATCAGATGACAAACCAAAAGACAAGGCAACTTTGCTTTTTAAGACTTCATAGTTGTGCACTGACAAATACAAGAACTTCGTCTAGCAGAATTTTATGTTTTAAGATTTTGGCAAAACATATTTCTATCATCTTTGTAATATCAATTTCTGTTTTCAATTTTCAGCAAAGTTATAACACAAGCTATGAAGGATATGAATTCCCACAATTACGACCGCTTTTCAAAGGTTGGGTCATCGTCTGCTTACTCTGGATTCATGGCACGTGAGTAATCAACCCTCATCTCATATCTAAAATAGAATCATGCAAAAATAGTCTTCAGGGTCAAGATTACATAATGGAACAAAGAAATTGTTGATAAAAAAAATTCCATTGACATTTAGGTTGTTTTGTTTACATTTCGGCTGGACTTCAAAGCCATCATTGTGCATTATCCTATCATTACCGTTAAAGCAATTATCGTAAATAAATAACATTACAAGTTGTATGCATACTGACTGAGCAGTTTAAAACTCTTCTCACCACAGAATCTGCTGATGTAACCTCTACATACAGTTTGGACATCCTGTACTCAGGCTCCGGGATCCTGAGGAGAAGCAACATGAATATTTATGGTGCTAGTAAAGGAGCAATGCTACATGGATTACAGGTAACACAGAATGAAAGAATGAAAAGCAAAATAAATGACTGTAATATTTATACTAAATGTACTGTTTTGAAGTTGTTCAGTTAACAAAAACATTAAATTGCCTTCATAATGTGATATTTGCCATACAAATGACTTGTCCTATTATTCCTTATTAAAAGTAATGAACTTCCAAAATGCTGATTTGGACTCACCTGAGGATTCTTCCTTTCCTCCAGGTTGCCATTGAGGCTCAGGGTCTGGAGTCACTGATTGCTGCCACACCTGATGAGGGAGAGGGAGACTTGGAATCGTTCGCTGGGATGTCTGCTCTACTTTTTGACGTCCAGCTTCGACCAGTCACTTTCTTCAAGGGTTACAGTGACCTCATGTCCAAGATGTTCTCCATGACCGGGGAGCCCATGAATGTAGTGAAGGGACTCATCCTGCTGACTGATCACTCTGAGGTAAGCCCGCTTATACGCTGTACTGCTGAAACACCACATTTGACACTTAACTACACAATAAAGTAGAAAGTCCTTAACTTAATAGACTCACATGTACATTACATGTAAGCCATTTTAAGACAGTGACCCAGCAAACGTTTGTTATGCAGACTTCAGGACTGGTTTACTCTGCCATATGCATCCAGTATGTGTACACAAACAGATAGTGAATGACTTCCAAGCCCCTCTGAAAGGGCTTGGTTGGTTTGGGCTTTCTTGCCCCATGCCCAATTGTTTATGGTGAGAAGGCGGACTCAGAGAGCAGAATTTTTCTAAAAAGTGGAGATAATGGACTTTTCTCATAATTGAGGGGTTTGTAGACAGGCTCGGGACAAAAACATGGTAAAGTGTATTTTGCGTAATATGTGACCCTTTTACCGAAGTGTTAACAAGGTTCAAAGATGTACAACTGATACAAGGATGTGACATATCATTTGTCTTAAGTACTTGGACATTTTAGTTTAACATAGAAATAAAGGAATAGAATGTAGCTCATGCATCAAGGGGTCCAGTGTAACCACGTCTTCCATTGTCCAACCTTATGTCTTTATTGATGTTTCCACCAGGTGATCCAGCTGCAGTCTGGGCTGAAGGCGAGCGCAGAGTTCCAAGGAGGGTTGGCCATCGACATCTCTGGAGGCATGGAGATCAGTCTGTGGTACAGGGAGTCCAAGACCAGTGTCAACAACAGGTACAGAGGAGAGACAAGTACTTAAACAGCTACCACAGATGTTATTGGTACATAGCCCGATTGGGGCCTTAGAAAATATTTTATGTAACATAATATGTACATGGATATAGGTCACAGCCTTGAGTGCAAACCATGAAATGTTAAATTATCTCCGAGTATGTTTGTACTGTATGTACTTTATGCACAGTATGATGTAATACACTGGCAGGGCAAAGGTCATTGTGATAGAGGCCATTCTTAGAAATGAACCTTTTGTGACTGAAAGGTTTTAGAAGTTTAGAAGCGATGTCACCGCACTGCAAATAGCTCTCTCTCTGATGTTCCATTCAAGTGATCTTTAGATGGTCTATAAGTGTTGTCTGATTCATTTGTTCCAGCGGCATGTTGGACCCACTCCAGTATTGTGCTTTACGCCTGTCTCGTTTGTAGGTTTGTGTAGATATGACGTCAGCGCTGTCTGGTTCTCTATTTTAACAACATGACAGTCAACACACAACAGTAGCGGCTGAAAATGGAGCACATCGTCATCACGCATGCATCGGCTGACTCTTGGCATGTGGTGATGAAACAGGCTTTAGACGAGCAAGGCCACAGATCTTTGTTACATTTAAATTCGGTGTGGTTTCAGAGTAAGGGGTCAGGGTTACTGCAAAACTGGATGCTGGAAAGATTTTTTTTAGCCCTCAAGTAAGTCAACAAAAGATGTTGGTATCCAGACTTAGATGAAGTTGTAAGCACTACAACAGCAAACTGGAACCAAACAGAGTCCAAGTGCCTTAGAATTACTCCTCAATTGGGTAGTCATTTTTCTGTGCAGTTTTTGTATATTCCCACGTTGCCTGAACAAAAAAGGAAAGACAACATTTCTTTTAATCAGGACCTCTATAATTGATGCCGTGTGTTATATCCATTTTTTTTGGAACAGCATCATGACAAACTAAAATATGCTTAAACAGAGATGGAAGAGGTTCCATATTTGTAGTTTTATTTACCCCTTTCCGATCGCTGTTAGACTTCAGGACGATTTGATCCATGTGTAGAGCGGGAATGGCAGAGGCAGGTGAATGGATCAGCATAGTTGTACCTCGTCCACTCTGATAATAGACTGGCAGGCTATCTATAGAAGCAGAACAAACCACGCTGGCATGTTTGCCAAGGCATGTTTCTGCAGGCAAAGTTAAAGAGGTTGGATTTTTAAACTGGTTGGCACCAACTTTGGTTTGAAACATTTAAAAAAAAAAAAAAAAAAAAAAGGATTTGTAACTATTTAGTTAAACTGTTTCTCTGCCTAAACATGCTTTCTAGCCACTGATTGAAACTGTGTGACTGTGTGTGTTATGGCTCCTTATTGGCTAGAAGCTGTCTGTTACAGTTTGTATATCAAAACACCTCAGAACTGCAATCAACTGACTGTTTTGTTTCACACTATGCTTGCTAGTTGAGGGATAAGGGTTTGTTAAAAAAACAGTAATTAAACAGCTGCATAAGATACTATACGATTCATGTATAATCACGTGACTCTATTTCAAAGTTGATAAATTCTTGTTTAGTTCAAACAAGTGTCTTTTCACACCATTTATTCACATGCCGGAAAACCTTTATAGCAATAAGTAGAAGTCAGTAATCTTACATGGAAAAACATTATTTTCACAGTCTTGCCTCTGTCTTTCGGTCTGATTTGAAATTGTCTTTTTACTTGCTTATGATTTCAGGGCCGCATTAGTGGTTACTGGCAA
Organism: Labrus mixtus; assembly: GCF_963584025.1. Lineage (NCBI taxonomy): Eukaryota > Metazoa > Chordata > Actinopteri > Labriformes > Labridae > Labrus > Labrus mixtus. The sequence goes on along the minus strand of NC_083613.1, from coordinate 26,238,658 downwards.
CGTTACGGTGGACATGGACTTCATGAGAGCCGGTGTGGAGGTCAGCTTTGAAACTGAGGCATCACTGGACTTCATCACCACCGTCCAGTTTTCTGAATATCCCTTCCTGGTTTGCATGCAGATGGACAAAACGACCTTCCCTGTCAGGTACTGCGAGACTAATCCTTTAGATTACAGCTCGGTAATATGATAATAGCGGAGTAATAATTCCATGAGATAACAGTCAATTTTATGATGCTACTATACCATACTGTGTGATATTATGATATAGTCATAGATTCATTAGTTTCTGAAGGCATTATGCAGTAGCCAATATGAAATAAATTAGTTATATAACCCACTTAACCCTTTATTATTAGCCCAGTAATGCCCCTTTTTCACCATTTTTATACAAATATTGCTATAACTGCTTTAAGTATGTTACTTTATTTTGTACTAATACTCTGTTTACTTCATAATTTCACCTTATTGCTACCTTAAAATGAGATCACCATTATTACTATTACCCAGCTTTTCTGAGCTTCCCAATACTTTCTGGTTTAACTGTTGGATTAGCTTTACCGAAACCTCATTGTCTGTTTTTTGATGCTCTGTTTTCAGTGAATACCTGACCAAGTATGAGAGCTTGTCATCAGGGAAGAGCATCATGTCAAGCAAGAGCAAGAAGCAGCTTGTCCCGGGCTCTGAATTCCCTCTTCACCAGGAGAACTCAAACATGTGCAAGAAGGTTTTTGACTCCAGCTGGTAAAGGAGTGACCGTGGACTACCCAGGAGCAACCTGTCATTCCAATGAGCAGAGTAGTATCACTAAGAGGATCTAGTGCATTCAGGGACAGCTATCACAGATCATGCAGTGAAAACCATAAGAGAGAAAGTGGTTAATCTTCTTTCAAAAAGAAAAACACAATGTTTACATTCCTGTGAGTATTTAAGACATTTTTAATTGGACCATTTGTTTGAAATCAGGAATTTTTGCATTGTCTTTTTATGGGGTTTCCTTTAAAATGTATTTATGATGGGCTCATACAGGGTGTGATGTGTTTCACTTGGTGGGTAATACTCATCCATACTGTAGTATTCCAAATACGGTTACAGTAAAGATGTATGTAAATATCCACGGGAGACAGTGGATTAACTTGTCCCAATGAATACAAACGCTCCTTACTGTCAACATTCCTTTGTTTTGTAATTAAATGTGTTTACTAAGAAGGAGAAATGTATTATTTGTATGTCACTGCATCACTGTGCTCACACTTGAAATAACTTATTAAGCAGAGTAAAACAAATGTAGCCTGTTCCTTTTTTTTTTATTAATCTGAACTGTCTTTATTTTTAAGCCAAGGTGAAAATTGAATCCCAAAAAAAAAAAAATAATTAATCAACACTTGAATATATTTTTTGTACAGGCCTGTAATCACTGTTCGTCTGAAAGATGTGGGCTGGTTTAAGATGTCTGAACTTCTCTGAACTTGTGTTTCCATACAAGAGTTTATTTTGTTAAATCTGTAATGAAAATAAATTTACACTGGAGACACTTTTCACGTACTATGTTTGGCTTGTGGTTTTGGATTTAATAGCAAAATAGTGTATTTCACCAACACGTTGTCATTGTTCTTCATGCCTCTGCAGTGCAGCTATTTGGAGCTAAAATCTGTAGTTTTCTAAAACCAACTCCACCATTTAATGTAGCAGGTTGTATGATAACCTACCTACTTTTTGCAAAACACAAGCTCAGTTTTACATTTATATTTTTGTATTTATTCATATATGTATTTAAATTTTAAATAAACAAAAGTTAAAAACCAACAACCACTGACAATCACAATGAGCATAGTCACCACAACCGTATCTGTGGATTCACATTAACTCTTGTTCTTTATACTTCTCATCGTCGTCCTTATAATCCTCCTTCTATGGCACTTTTAGAGCGAAGCAGTAGGCCTAAAGTATGTGGTTATCACCTTGCTCACACTAGTATCCACTCTTACTCATAGATAACAGAAGCTAACTAAAGGGGCTCTCATTATTTTTCAGTGTTGGTGAGCTTTAGACCCTGCTAGCTTCGCCTGTTACTAAGGCAGGAAGAGGAAAAAAACTACAATACCTGACGAACTTGTACAGAGCACGGTGTAACGGTTTAAATAGTGACCATGCTAACTGGCGACTTTAAGTGGAATGCCTATGTGGTCATAAACAACCGAGATATAAAAGGGGTATAAGGAGCTACTTGGGCACAGGTGGCACAAATTAGGCAGGTCTGACAAACAAACAGACAAACAGAGAGGAAACATGAGGGCATGAAGTGAAGTGTCTTCAAGGAGAGAAAAGGTGAGTAGAACTGAACAGTAGGCTAGCCTATACCTGGAAGGTAGCCTAAATGACAACGCATGACCTAATGGACAAGATGTCACAAGATGAGCCATTCTGTGGGCTTCTTGAGGGTATTTTGATGCTAATTTGTACTTTTAGTCAAATAAAGTGTAAATAAATAAATAAAAATAAAGTTTCACTTGTTGCAGAGTAGTTCTACACTGTGGCATTGCTTATTCACTTGAGAAAAATATCTGAATTGGTTAACCCCCTCACTCATTTACCCAGTGTAAGCATGTTAGCATTCTAAAATAAGATGATACATGGGTTAAAAAAAAAAACATTAGATCTTAATATTTGCATGATTAAATTACTATTATGTTATTCCAGTGACATCAGGCCTACATTCAGCTAGAAGTATCTGTCCGTGTTAGTTCAAGCGAAGACCAGGGCCCTTAGCTTAGCTTAACCATATGAAACCAGTGATCCCAGTGCTAAAGCTGTTGCCTCCTGGTGGTTAAAAATGACAATTCAAGATTGTTGCAATGAAATAATTTCAAGATGGTAAAAATTTTAACCTGGAAAAATCACACTGGAGTTTGAAAGACAAGATTTTCTTTCTTGTCCTTACTGTGTTGGTAGTGACCACTTTAGGGGCACACGTAACTAATAGACCTTATTTGTATTGATAGTTATAAGTCAAAGGAGACAAAATGTATTTTGAGGCCTATATGTAACACATACTTGTTGATCCAGGTGAGGCAATAAATCATGACTTTTCTTGTGTCACAGCTGTGACATCAGAGCCCCGCACTGGCATCTAAATACAACAACTGGGCCTTAATGTAGATTCTTCAGAAACCACCGAGAGCAGCTGGGGGCAAACCAGTGTCTGCCAGTCTCACTGCATCTATGGCAACCAAGTAAACACAGCAGCAAACTGTCAGGTTAAACTTAAGCCTCAGCCGGGTGATGTTTCAGTGTCACCAGAAAGCTAACCTTGCACGCTGGCAGATGCCAAATGTGTTTGCCTGTTGGTATAAATCTATTCGATTCCCTTTGATCCTTGTTTTTTATTTTGTATGTTTTTAGTGTTTAATCATAATTAACCATTTAATAAAATTCAAACAACAGTTAGGAGTTAATGAGATAAGAGGGAATAAATGGTCAATATAGAATATAAATAATTAAAATGTTTACTTGTGTTTAGTGTGGGACACATTATCGATTGGTTGTTCATTTTGTTTTTCTAAATCCGTGATTGTGTATCCCAACTTGTGTGTGTCATCATGTTCATGTAAATTTGTTTGTAGTGGCAAAAGTTATCAATTCATTTCCTTAAAAAAAAAAAAATGTTATTATTATTTTTTTTACAATTTGCTATTGTAATGGTTCTACTCAAGTAGGTAAACACATTTCATCTACAATTTTTTTTTTACAAAACTTTAAAAAAAAAAAAAATCATTTGGGGACAAAAGTTTTAAATCAAATACTTTTGACCTCTTCCTCTTTATAAAGTTGTCTATTCGAACCAGCCTTATGTTCCTTTCGAAATTCTGTATACCAACAAATTTGTCTTCATCAATGTTTTCTTATCATAAAGCCTCAAGTTGAAACTTTAAAACATTTCAAATGGGCAATCATAAAATAATAAATCTCTTTAATATTGTATTTTATAGCTTTGACAGTCATATACCATATTAATAACTTCAATAAACAAAAGGTATGATTTTTTTTAATTCTCTAATCAGTCTTAATTTTTTAATGTGCAGGAAGTCACATGAAACAGAAACTACAGAAAAATGTTTTTTTTGCGTGCAACAAAACTAGATTTTAAAGTGATTTAAATCCATTGACACAAACATGTTCAGTAGCTTGCATTTGAATTTATTGCAAACATATGCAGGCGTGTCAGTACACGTAACACTCATTCATCATTTTCATTACTTTCAAGCTTGTAAGTGCAGACACAGCACTTACTTCTCCTTCAAAGATATCCATCTGCTGTCATCCTGACCTCTCTCTCTTTCTGGGGTCGCCACACAACACCGTTGACATCGGGCATACAAATTATACATTGCTATGATATGTCAGTACAACCATGAATGCTTTGAATTGACACTTTTCCTTCTTTTTCTTCATACAATCCTACACATAGCTCAGACCATCTCACCTTCCGTTAACCCTTTTTCTTTATGTAAAAGCAAACTCTGATCACATCAGTTTCCCATGTTTAACTTTAATGTCAGCAGGTATTTAAAGGACAATTGGACAAATATTTTCTAAAAAGTCTGTGATATTGCATATTTATGGTGAATTCCCTACGGAAAAATTACCTTTCATTTTACAGTTAAAAGTCCTTATAGTGCTCCTGCTAGCACCATTATTTTACAGCCATTCATTGCTGTCAGTGTTGGCAATAAAATAGTACAAATCCAAGTGCATTAAGTACATTATTATTCACACACAATGTCGAACAAAACATTGATGAAATGTATGTGGCAGAGGGGCCTTTTTGAACCATCTTAATGAAAACATTAAAATAGCTGGTTTACATTTAGCATCCAAATTATAGTACATTTCTTACAACATTATTTTCCTCAAGGTTTCAATATGATATGCATTTTTGAATGATCTGAAAGTGAAGCAAGATCCCTTGACAGGTTCCCTCTGTGGCTTTCTAAAGGTAATTTCTGAACAGATTTATTATTTGTAAATTAACTTTCTTTTAACCGCATGATAAGAAAGTTATATATGGATTCCAAAAGAATTACATTGTATTCTGACTTAAATGTGCAAATTTAAGTTACATTCCCCCTCAAAATGCATTCAATGTTCAGCATGAGCAAATCATGTTCAATCTATTACACAGTCAAGCCTTTAAAAATCACTGCACATATTCTTATGACTGTTGATTAAATCAACTCATAGGGCCGTTTATGTAAAGTCTGTTGTTGCAGATGTATGAGCACATGTATTTAACAGAAGGTACATAGACTGACCAGCAGCTCCAAATACCTTTTTAATATGGATTCAAATTTATAACATGCTAAATTTAGCTATCTACAATTTTCAGCAATTCTACATGGGATGCAGACAAAACTGAGTCAAGTATAGACCTACAATTTTCCACTGTGTGGTCAAAAGGAAACAGGACAGAAAAATAAAATTAATCTCAAAACTTCACTGTACAGAAAACAGTGATATAAATATTTTTTGTAGATGTCATCAGTCTATGTGCCATTCCAAAGGAACACGTCAGTAGATACACATTATAGGTAAAGAGGTCGAGGCATTTAACGAAGATTAACTGACATTGCTGTGTGTAAAGTGTAAAGATACACCCAACACATGTACAGTAGACGCCGCTGTCTACAGTGCAGTAACATGACTCCTTGTTGTATGCTCACAGAATACCAAAATGCCAACCATAACTTACAGCCACACACACAAACACATTCAGATTGCACATGCCAACTCCCATTACATTACACAAAAGTGTAAAAAAAAAAAAAAAAAAAAACAGCATAGAGGAAGTTATCCCCTAAATATTATAGCTAGATCTGACTCAATAGGCCCAAAAGTCTACAGGAGATCTTGACCTAAGCTCACTATTAAACCAGTCTCCCAGTTATACTTCATCTTGGCAACACACCTTGTGTGTTTCTCGCTACTTCTCACCTCTTCTAGTCTGGCATGTGCTTTTAAATAGAAACAAACAAGACTTCATTAAGCCTTTCAAATGTACAGTTAGTAGCAGCATTTCGTGAGTCATTACACAAAGGTGACAAATACTTGAGGAGGAATATGAGCCACCAACTCCTAAAAAACATCAAAATGTTATGCATACAATTTGTGTTGGAGAGTAGTAGTATTATACATAGCAATGCCAGCCATCTTTACTTAATCTTATCCTTGGGACATCTTTGAAATTATAATTTGAAAACACAATCATTTCAGTTGTTCCACTGATGGAGCTTGCTCTAAAAAATGTTTTTTTCAACATTGCCTATAAATCTGTTTTGGGTTTTTCTTCAATTAAGTGCACACCAATGGTCCCTGTCCTCAGAAATAAGTGTGAAATACACATTACAGTGTGTTTTCGCCATGATAATCTTATTGTTTGATTAAAGCAAGACTATGCAAGTTTTATATATATATTTTGGATCATGGCCTTTTCCTTAATGCATTTGTCTGGAATACTTCTGGGCTTTCAGGAAATGTCCAAGTCAGGTGCCCAAACCACCTTGGCTTACCCAAACCTTCTACTCTGAGATCCTCCGTCTGTCTGTACTTTATACTTTCTTTCAAAGTAGTCCAGTAGTTCATAATCTCTTTTTGCCATTACTTAAGGTTAATGACTACATGGAAGGTTTGGTACATTGATGGTCTGATAAATCAGTCCATCCAGAGTGTTGCCTTCAGGCTCCATTATCTCTTTACCAAAGAAGTACAGCGTCCACATAATTGCAGACCTGGCATCTAAATGCCTATCAATATTTTACTTCATCTCCCCTTCACTAATGTACAGGTAAAGAGGAAAGCTTTCCCAAGGTGGTTGAGCGATATAATACTCTAGTAAATAGAGTAAATCCTTTGTTCCAATTTTTTAGAATCAGGAAATCTCTTCCCCTGTCTGCTCGTCCAGAGGCACTGTCCCTTACATGACATTGAGGAGGCATCCCCACAATCACCAGTCACAATCACTTGACTACCAAGTTTTACCTAGTTACCTCAGCTACGGAAATGTACAAGGCATGCCTAAAGCCTCCAAACTGTCCAGCAATACTGTTGGTGCAGGCTAGCAGCTCTAATTCTATTTTGAAAGCATCATGGGCTGAGCCTTACCTCCAGTCATCTGACAGTTTGGCAGAACCTCAGAGGATGGCTGGCAGTCATTGTCCATGGCTTCCTTGAATACTCCCCTCGTTCTGGTTTTTGTATTCATTACTACCAAAGCATTGGTGCTTAATGCCTCCTGCTATGTATCTTCTGCTTTATGAAAGCACAGCCAAACAAGCCCAAAATGACCCTTTTCACAGTCTGACGACCTCCTCCACCACTGATGTGTACCAGTGGGTTCTTTGGTCATCAGCACAAGGACAGGGGACCCCAGGCTTTCACTGGGATGCAGGGGAAAAAATGGGAATTCTATCAAATTTTCATCAATATAATGGCAGCCTATGGGGAGAGTCCTTTAGCATTGCAAGAATATTTTTTGCAACACAATATATTGTCACCAGGGTATACTTGAGACAGCACTTGCCGGCACGTATCCAGCTGTTTTTGATACATCCGTACTTTAAAGGACGTGATTGGACCGCATGAAGGAGTCAACAATAACCTCACCTGAGATGGAATTTAAAGGTGTAGTTCTTATTTTATTTAAGGGACAATCATTGAAAGACTTGTCTGTTAAATCCTACAACAGATAAAACACAAGCACAACAAGAGACATCATGCTGCCATATTGACTCTGTCAGTTTGTCACAGTGATAATGGTAACATGTTCCAATCAGGATTTTTTTTTTTTTTTTCTGCATAGTCTTGCTTTAAACACACAGTAACATATGACTCAGAATAACATAATAGTGGCTTGGCTGCTGACACAACTGTAATAGAAAACCTGCCTTGTTTCCTTTTAAATTGTCATGTTGCAGGGCTCAAACAGCATTTCAAGAGTGTTATAGACGGCAGCTAAATGGAAAGTAATACAAAGCAGATTCAGAAAACAATGGCACAGCAATAGCCGGAGGATGTGGCTCAATGCCTATATCCTGCAAAGTGCTACAATGCATACAGATAATGGAAGGGTCTGCTTAAGAGATAAGTAACAGGGAAAAGTGGGGTTACAGATTTGTTGGTTGAAGTTGTCCTGCGGGGGTAAATCACTGGTAGGGTGGGGGGGATGAGGAAGAAACCAGCACGGTCGCTGAATGTAGGCAGATTCTTCAGAAGAGATATCTAGGGATGATAGAGGAGACATAAGTTGTGTGTTAAACTCAGATACAAATAAAACAAGATGAGGGTTTCGAGTAGAAAACAGTATTTGATTTTTGGGTTAATCACAGATTATTGGCTGGTCCAGTTCCTGGATCAGTGACAGCCAGCCTACACCCTTGGCAGAGGCATGCTTTTTCGATTTGTTTACGTAGAAGTGTTGGAGGACGACAGTGCTCCCCACCTCCTTCTCCCCATTAAGGAAAAAGCAGAGGGGGAGGGGGCTATAAAAAGTTGACCCCATCTCAGCCCCACAGACTCGCTTCCAAGCTGGAGCTGCAGTAGCATCTGATCTCTCCGAGCAGCTGTCCTCTCCCTGCATCAGCACAACAAATACTTTACATTGCCTGACCTTTTCCTCCTGAATCACTATCCCAGCCATGCCCCCTCTTCCCCCGCACAGCGCGCCCCCCCCCCCCCCCCCCCCCCCCCCACCACCACCACCACCACCACCACACACACTCTGTGTTCCTCTTCAAACCACTACTCAACCCCATGCTAGGCCCCTGCCTGCCACGCACCCGGCTGACATGTATCCCTCATGCTCATGCAGTTGTATTACTGCTCTGACACATTAGCTGAGAATGTATTGTGACTAGTTGTAATTGTGTATAAGTGTGTTTATACAGTTGTATGAGAAACTGATACATTTATTTTTGCTTTTTATGTGTTTTTTGAGTGTGCAGTTAACAAAGTAAATTGATTCTTACTTCTCACTTTTGTAATTGTCTTTTTTCAAAACTTTGTCATAAACATCTTCTGGATGGTATATAAGAAAAGGGAACTGAGAAAATCTTTATATGTGGAATTCTGGAGGACACTTGATCAAAATTTGACATGCACATTTGTTAGCACACTAACAGTATGCTTAGGAGAGAGCATTAATCCGAAATCAAAACTGAGATTAAATTGATTCTTGCTGTACTCTGACTGACAGTGAGATGTGCAAAAGTTAGCATAATAATACAAGAAAGGCGGGTGGAAATGTTCAGGAAGTGTCACGGACAAAGCTCAAACCCATTAATGAAATGCAATGTTATCTTCGTAATTAAAGCATTTATAAGAATAACTTGATGTAAGGTGTCACTTGCTGGAATAGTTTCCTGCGACACCTAACCCTGAGAATAAACCATGTAAACAAACTCGTCTCACACTATTAAAATAGCCCGACGATGTGTAATGCAGAGAAAAGGGAACTCGCTTGCAGGCCGCCGCTGAAAATCCAATCTCCCAGCATGCCCGGCTGCAGCTCAGAGGAGTCAAGTTACCTGTCATGAAGCTAGTGCATGTCTATTAACACTGACATGCCACTGCTGAAGCAGCCGAGCCGGACTGCTGATTTAGCATCATTAACATACATCAGGACGTTTACAGTGATTGTTTGAGTGTTTCAAAGGCCCAAATCAACAGACTCACAAAGACAGCCATGAAAATCATGGGAGTTCATCAACACTCCTAGCCTCCAAGACATCTTTCAACAAACCATAATCAGACAGGCACAAAAAATAATCTCAGACCCATGTCATGTTCTCCAGCCTGAGTACCAGCTCCTCCCCTCAGGCCGACGATACAGGGCACCACTAGGGAGGAACAACCGTTTCAGAAATACCTTTGTTCCCTTGTCCATCAAAGCCCTCAACAGTACCTAAGCTGTAATGTGTGTGTATACGTGTGCACGTATGAGGTGGTGTGAGTGTGTGTGTGAAGATGTGTAGATGTACCTGCACTGTTATCACTTTTCATAACTATTACATATTTATGGTTTTAGTAATTCACTTGTATGGCATTTTATGATTATTTAACTGACATGTTTTACCGACAAATGAATGTATTTTGTTATTTTTTGCTACTGCATCAGAGCTCTGTGAAGTCCAAGACAAATTTCCCACTGGGACAATAAAGTTAATCTTAATCTTAATCTTGACGCCATGATTCAAAAGAGACATTGGCTTAATTTATTAACGACTATTAAGAGTGTAATTATGCTATTTAAAAGTGTGGTAATTGCATTTATCAGTAGCAGTATCTTCTAAAATATATTTTATAAAGTTTTATGAAGTTTTTTCAACATTTAAATGTTTCAGTTCAAAATACTTTTAAATATTTTCCAAAAACATTTTCAATCTAATCCACAACGTACTAACCATCCCAGTCTGCTGATGATAAATAAAAAAAGTTATTCATCCTTGAATGAAGATTTTTTTTCATTCATATAACACTGGTCTAAAATGTCCACGCTGATAATCCTACTTGTATGTTTCAACTTGACAGAATGAAGGATGTTACTTCATAGTTTGCTCACACACTCTTTTGTTTCTTTGAATGTGTGACTAAAATAAATACAGGGAACAACGGTTCATATTCATAGTGACATTTGGATTGTTAATGCAACCAATAAGTCAGGGAGTTCTTAATAAATTGGCATTCTAAACTATGAGTAGTTTTAGAGGTTATTTCAACCACTGGTATCCATTTCAAATCAGTATTAAGTGAAAAGCATTTCATTTGAAATAAGCCACAGTTTTCTGTATAACCAATTCAACATTGAGGAATTCATGTCCTGTAAAACTGCTGGTCATGTTGTGATGTGCAACAAATACAAATAAAATAGGTTTCTATATAGTTAATTATGATGCATTCAAGTGTTTAATGGGGTGGTAAAGGGCAGCACTGTTCAAACTCTGCCACTCTGATTAAAAAGTTGTAAAATAAGAGCCCACTTACATGTGTGAAGGGATTTTTTTCTTGGTCACCGATGCTCCACTACAAAGCTCATTGTTGTTCCATCAAAGGAGGGCGGGGCGATGATTCTTGGACCTTGTTGCGTGGTGATGCTGATAACTGGTTTCCTGTCAGAGCTTACTGCACTTCCAGTGGTGGTCACATGTCCCAAGCTCACAGGCAGTGTTAGTGGAGCGTCACCTGTTGCACTGTAATATGCGCTCTCCGGGCCTGGTGCGTTAGCCTCCAGTCTGGGGCTTCTCGCGCTGTTCATCTTCTCAAGAGCAGCATCCACAGAGAGACAGGGGGACTGTGCCAACACGGCCTGGGCCGGAAGAGTGGGCGAGGGGATGAAGCCGGGGTAGATCATGTAGGTGGGGCCGTATGCTCCCGGGCTCAGAGCCAGAGGGGAAACAGAGAGGGGCACGGGGGTGACAGGGGTGACAGGAGTGATGGGTGACACAGGAGAATGGGGCATGGGTACATCCAAATACTGGCCTGTCTCGGGATCAAACAGTCTCTTGGTGGTGGTCTGAATGGGGGTGTCCACCAGGTAATAATGTCCTGTGGTGGGGTCCAGGAGCATCTTGCGCTGTGTTTGTGAGGCCGTCTGTCCGGCAGAAGGTGTAGGTGACACAGTGGGGATGGAGGGAGAGATACACAACACCCGCTGTGCCGCTGGAGGCCCCGCTTGGGCCCTCCCATGATGGTAGATACTCGAAGCGGGGTACTCCATGATAATCGGAGGTGTTTTGCTGGCGATGTGGTTCACATTTGAACTCTCCCCTCTTGAAACGGGCTCCGGATTCTGCAGTTTGATTTCGTTCGTATAGCTGAGGCCCGGGATGGTTAGATAGTTTTCAGAGTCTGCACAGGCCTGTGTGACAGCCGGCTTAGCGGGAATGATTCTGACCTTTCCCTTTTCCACCTGGCCGGGTTTTGGCGGCTCTATTTTCACTGAGAGCGGAGCCGCTGGTGCCTTCGAGCTTTTCGTGGAGGAGCAAGTCTGCAGCTCGGAACCTTGCGGAGCAGAGTTATTAACTGAAGTGATGCAAACGCGCGCCTTGTTGCCAAAATGAAGGACACTTTTATTACTGTATGTTTGACTATGCTGTGATTGCGTTTTAAATGCCTCATCGCTGTAGGGAACATGTATGACATCCTGGGCTCCTTTGTCCTTCTGCGATTTGTCCGCGTCTGTGGTATGTGTCAGAGACGGATTTGTTGTTTCCAGCTCCTCTGCTCCGTGCTCCTCCCTGGCAATAAGTGACAACACATGGCTGCCTGCGATTTGCGGTGGAGCCTGATTTTTGCGCTTCCACTCGTTTCTATCAAAAACGTAAAGCTGCTCCATTGTTTTGACCGCAGCTTTGAGCTTCTCCAGAGCAGCCTGTTTGGGTATTTTAGACTCACCTGCGAACTTCTCCTGCCTCTGCTTCGACAACTTGGTTTCAATGTTGATCTGGCCGTCTGATTGGTCAGGGTGTAGCTGCTTAGCTGCAACAGGTGGCACCCTGCTCTGTGCGTTTTCCGCCTGAGGTGTTTCCGATATGACGCCCGCCTCTGTCTGTTTCTGTGACACCTCGGCTGCCTGTGGTTTAACATTTGTTTTGACAGAGTGACATTTAATCACAATGGGAGAGGGTAATGAAAGCTTAACCGGCACCTTTGTGGCCTCGATTTTATCAGCTGCTGCTGAGCTTTTATTCTCAGTGTTATCCAGAGAAACGACGCGATATGAACTTTTGACCAGTTTGCGCACATCTCTGACTTGATAGATTGGTGTTTGAAACTTGCACTTTGTGTCTCTAATGTCTCTCACCGAGAAGTTTGGAATTTTGTCTGAAGCAGACCAAATGTGGCATTTGGCATCACCTGCAGCCCTGAATGTGTTTACAGCGTTGTACGTTATTTTTGGGGTTAGAAGGTTAGCGATGTTTAGTGTGCAGCCTTTATTTTCTTTCACACTTCTCAGGCATATTTTTATCTCAGGGCTTTTCCCCCCCTTTTCAGTTTCTCCTTGTTCATATTTCTGGCCAGCAGGAGCACCTGTGACAGACGCACCGCCTGGAAGGTCCTCTGTCAAATCTTTCTTTTTGGAGTGGAGCTGGTAGCTTGGGACAAAAAGCAGTTTTGTCAACATGCTGTTGGTGTCTAAAGTTTCTCTTGCTCTGGTCTGTGGGTCATCAGGCGTGGATTCAGAATATTTCGAAACTTCTGTCTCACATTCTTTCAATTTATTAAACGCACTAGTTTGACTTTGGCTGAGGGTGGATTTTGGAGCTGTGTTTTCTAACTCGTCTGGCGCTTTGTTGCTCCTCTGCTCCTCTGCTGGATCACAGGAAGGAGGTCTGCTGCCCTCCTGGCGCTGATCGTCAGAGTTAAATCCCGAGCCTGACTCTGAAGCATGTCTTCCTCGCTGTCTGTCTCTGAACACATGCTGATCTTTGAACTGAGAATTTGGTGAGAGTGCAGGGTATGTGTCGCGGATTTCTCCCCTCTCCATTTTGCGCTCCTGCTCGAACTGCATCTTTTTAGAAATCACATTCTTTAGTAGGCTTGAAGCAAAAACTGCCCTTTTGTGAGTGTCCCCTGTATTATCCGTCTGGTGATAATGCATTTCGCACCCCGACGCGGCCAACACAGTCCCCGTGATCTCATTGGGTCGCGGATGCTTCGAGCATTTTGGACGTCTGGCACCTTCGGGCGCTTCAACATTGCAGCGGAAGTTCAGCGTGACCCCGCGCTGCTTCGCCTGATCTTTCAGTTCAGTGTTTTTGCTGGAAGAGGAAGATTGCTGGGATGTGCTCTTGTTCAGTGTGCACATTTTGTTTTTTGGAGCTTTTGCGCCGGCAACAGACTTACCCTGCCTCTTACTGTCCACAGTCTTATTCATTTCCAATGTCGCGCGTGAAGACTTGTGCGCCATTACGCCGCGCTCTCCTCCTCGTGTTATGTTTCCATAGTTCCAGTCCACATATGCTGACCATTTATTTAGCCCATATTCCGACATCGAAGACTCACTAGAGGTGCTAAGATTAATGGCATCGAAGTATGGGCATGCCAAGCTCCGGAAAGACTTGGCGGTTAGATTACGCACCTCTTTATCCGCGTCATCCAGCTCACTGATGGAGCTAGACGCTCCGCTGGAATACTCATTAATATCTTTCCGTCTCAGTTTGGTTGCGAGGTGCTGACGTCCCGGCGCAGGGATGAAATATTGTGCCCTATCGCACAGGGGCCCCGCACTGGCGCCAGAGCTCACAAAGGAGAATTGGCTCCTGTCTCCGAAGTGTTTCGTGTACCCACAGGTGCTCGCGTCAAAGATGTTCACGGGCTCATTCACCGCCCTCGAGGATGTTTTAATCGATAAATGGATTTTCCCCTTATTAGTGTCTCCACTTTGATTTTTACTCACGCTTTCATCCGAGCTGGCGCCTTTATCCGAGTCACAGAGGTCGCTTTCGTCCTGCTCCGTGCTGACAACCGCTCCCCCGAGATTAGACTGCACTTTCGGCTGGCTCCTGCCCTCCAGGATCAGAGTCCCCTCCTGCGTGTCGTCGCTCTCAAAAGACGCGTAATCCACAAAGGAGTAAACCAGGTTGTTGTCTTCGAAGTCCCAGCAGGTCCCTCGGCCCAGGTCGTAATCTACGTCGTGGTCGAGCTCGGTAAGCTGGATCTCGTGCGTCGTGATATAGTGGGACTCGTCCTCCACGGTGTCGGAGTCGCAGTGGTCGGAGAGAACCGCGCTGGCACCGTCGTCAGACTCGGTCTTGCTGTTCAGATACATGTCCGTGTACTGGAGCTCCTCGCTTTCGCTGCAGTCACTCGGGTCCGGCTCGGTCCGGCACTGCTTCTCATTCTCAAAGTCCGGATCCGTGTCTGGAAGTTTGGTGAGAGTTTCCAGAGTAGGGTCACCCGAAACAGGCCATGGATCGGTGGCCCGCTTGTCCTCTGACTCAAAGAAGTCCCCCGAAATGATTTTAACCTCCTTGTCATGCTCCCCTTTCTTTGCCTTTTCGCATTTCACAACAGACAGTTGGTTTCCCTCGCCAGTGAAAGTCACTTTCACTGTTTTTGCGCCGTCCGGTTTCATGTCCAGATCCACATAGTTGGACACGTCGCTGTTTGTCTCTGCGGGGTGGCCTTTCTTGCTGTCCGTCGTTTCGTGCCCTTTGTCCTCTGGGAGCAGCTTCCTGTAAAGTCCGGTGTCATCTCGGTAAGTGAGAGTTTCCTCCGCTGCTTCCATTTAGTCCGGTCTTATCGTCAGGCGGTCCTGCGTTTACGATGTTATCCCGACACAGGACGGAAAACTCTGCGAGCTTTAGGGGACGAGAGGACTAAGAGCGAGGAGGAGGAGGGGGTGGGTGAGGGAGGGAGAGAGAGAGAGACAGAGAGAGAGAGAGAGAGAGAGACAGACAGACTGGGGGAGTCCCAAGGAAACCCTGGTGGTTCTCTCTGGTGTGAGTCTCACTAAGTTTAACGATCAAACTTTTAACAACAAGCATGTGACCTGCTCAAACTTGCCTCCAAAATGCGCAAAGATTCAGCACCTTTCTCAGGAGAACAGCTCCCCAAGCATATTCACATTTTCTGAGAACTGTTCTTTTTTCTACAACTGCTACAACACTTAATCTGTCTCTTCACTCTATATATAAGTAAACGGTTGAATCCATTTTACTATGAGCTTTTTTTTTTTTTTACACGTGTAAGTTTTATGTTAGTCAGTTACACAAAAAAGTGTATTGTGAACTGCAACTGAAGGAAAAAATGAATTTAGACTTAAAAACATGGTTACTATAAAATGTTGGTAAGGATAGTAACCTTGTTAACAACATAAAACATCAAAGTAAAAACATTCCAAGTTAAAGGCAAATCACTAAGCCATACCTTTTAGCAATCAAGAAGTCAATGATCTATTAAATAAAGTGTGTGTAGCAGATTGAGATGTTGGGCTGCCATATGTTCCGTTCAGATCCAAACTCAATGACATTGTAAAAACGTTGCATTTCATAGCATTGTGGCTCGTGTCATATGGCAACTTTTTGAGAATCAACAAAATAAACCTAGTTTTAAGATCAAATTAGACTGTTCAAAGCAGCCTTCACACATTGACATAGTGCCACGAACATGTAGGCTGACAACACACAACAACACAATCTAGTCTAGTATGCAAGTGTGTTTCATATTGAATGAATAGAGTAGTCAGTTACTCAATTATTGCACTAATGGTATTTGTGAGGCCAAGCCTGCCATCAGTGATACCCTCTCTCTAAAACAGCTGCCTTTCCTTGACTGAGTGAAATATTCAACACCAGCTGGTGCCAGTCACTTTAGAGAATTTATAAATTCATCTGTTCATCTGTAGCTTTGGTCTGAGATTTGTGTCAGCCGTGCATTATCTAGTTCAACCGTTGGGCCATGTGAGACTCGTGGGAGTTTGGACAAATGAAATGAAGGATTGGATAACGGCGTTAGGAACAATGGAGAAGAATGCTGCGTTGCGTGGTTGTGATCTGGTTATTAAGGCCTCTGTCAAAGTGTTGAAGACACAAGTGTTGTTTCTGGACAGGGCCCCAGATTGGTGGTATGTAGCAGGGAGGGGTCGGGCCAACAGTTGCTTCATGTTGAGGGCACACTGTCAGTAATATCAAGGACAGAGGCCACCGGTATAAAGCCTCTGCCACCCTCCACTCCCACTTTTACAATCGGTGTCAGTAAGGTGGTGGTAGCTCTTAGAAATAATCTGGATATCAATCAGTGGTGGAAGTTGGCTTATTGTTAGTTTCTATGTGTACTTCAAGTACACACCCAAAGGGAAACATTGTACTTATCACTAAACTTTAAAGGAATAATAGTTTATTTAATAAAAAACAAAGGTTTCTGTGACTCAAAATGGGTGTAACACTTGAGACGCCTATTTCTGTTTTTCCACCATACATTTGCAGTAAAGTCCCCCTACCCTAACTCGTACTCTACTCGTTCCTGTTGGCCTACTTTAACATGTAGTCCTGTTTTGTGTTTCCTCTGGAGACAGGAGTCCTCTCCATAGACGGGGGGGGGGGGGGGGGGGGGGGGGGATGAAGCAGTTGGTGCCACATTAGTATTGTGACATCATCTCTAACAGTAAACATGCAGAGGAGCGTCTGTACTTCATGATCGTCAGAGGAAAAATAGTTGTGTACAGACAATTTGGGTTTAGGTTCTCTGTGACAGGAAGTCCTGATCCTGTTGGCCAAACATTAGAGTAAAGTATTCATAGCTCGCTCTACATGTCCCATGTCGGCGTGACAGGTACATGAATCGGTTTGTTACAAAAAAAACGGCTTGAATGTTGAGGCTATTTTTGTGTCATCCACTGAAAAATGAGCACTTCTTCCATATTTAAACCGTTTTAAAGACCGCTTGCTGCAGGCCCTTCTCTGTTCCCCAGGAGACCCCAATCACTGCAGAAACCAAGTCCACACACTTCCTTAGCAATATTATTAGCAGCAGCACCATCATAACATGAAACTCTTCTTCTACAGCGTTACTTTTTTTCCTGCACAGAAACATTTTGCTTATGACACTCTTAGTTCATTTTGCTATTCAGAGTCTTAATATTTCTTCTGCTGTGATGTATGAACTTTCTGCAATTGCGAGTTTATCCGCTGAGTTGCAGGAACAAACAGTGAACTACTTGAGGCCATGACTCAAGCCTAGATTTCACGTCTGCCACATTCTACATTTAATCATTGCTTTTCATGCTGTGAAAATGTTGTATTCAATTTGCAGCTTGGCATATCAAATGATCGAACTATAAAAGTGATGAAACAAATCAAAATAACTGCAAACATGTCAAAATGAATGACTTAACAGCACAGCTTGTCTTTTATACCTCAGTAAGATAAATATACACTCTTAACAAACCTAATATGGACACATGTTGGCTTGTAATCTCTACTTCCGTGAAAACATTAGATTTTCTCTTTCTCTGTCAAAACACGAACACACACGCAGGTCGGACTGACCTCTACAAAGCTGATAAATTTAGGCAGCTATTTAAAATGGGGACAGCGCTCACGCAAGCATAGTTGAGATCAGTTTCTTACAGTGGCTACATTAAAACAGCAGGTGTTAAATCATGAGTGCCATTAATCAACGCCACCAACAGTCCACGTGAGGACCTTTTCAACCCGGGCTCTGACCCCCAACCCCCCCCCCCCCCCCTCTACCCAACCATCAGATTTTGATTCAGAGCTGAGTCACCGCTGGGAATTCATATACACAAAATGTACCTGCTCTAAAAATAACAGTTTGACTGTGAAGGTCAAGTTAAACGGTAACACAGCAAATCTTCTAGCGTTAACAAGTGTTGATTTTACAGTGACAGATTCTCCGAGTTGACAAGTGGCGGTCACACAGTTGTTCATCCCCTCAGCGCTAACATGTGGGACTTCAAAGCTCCTTGCATACTCCAATGGGTGTGAACTTACGGGGAGCCTGAAGATTTACAAGTATTTTAAAAGATTTTAAAAAGATTTTTAAATGTGTCCAACCTTAAGAGCAGCGGTGAGAGCTCTGGCTTCAACAAACTAACAGCTGTCCTCATGGCTCTATTGTTAAATCAAAGTGAGATCATGGAAAACATGAAAGTAGACCTGCAAATGTGTTGGGGAGAAGAAGTGAATGTCCTATTGTCATTGCAGCACATGTACAACAATATTGCTGTGCATCTGACACAAAAGAACAACGTTTGCCAAAAACCCACATGCATTCAGCCACACACTTATGTACATCCATGATATTAATAATTGCAGCCAGTCTTATAGGACCTTTGGATATTATTGCACCTTATCTTTATATAATTGCATTATTTTGCCAATACTAATCACTAATACTTTTCTGGGGCTGCAACAAATGAAGCGTCTTTATTGTTAATTGTTGGCTTTTTTCTAGATTCATCAATTTGTTGTTTGTTCTTTACAAATGTCACAACATGTTGATCAGTTTTTTAGAAACACAAAGTAACTTCCTCAAATGTTTTTCTTGTCCATAACTCAAGGTTTTTTTGTTTTTTTTTGCGTTCTGTGTTCAAATAAAATACTCAAACAGATTCCTCATCCTTGTAATGTTCTTAATAGCCGACAACTGGGTAATTTGTTGCAGAGATAACATGAAGTAAGTTTTGGATTTTTTTAAAGTTTACTGCAGAATTACAGACGATACAGACTTGTTAATGCGTGCATAATACTGATTCAATATCTTTTGACTTTCCTGCTAGATTGTGCCGTCCAGCAGCCCCCGTGAGAGTCTGCTACCGAGCACTGAGTCATCTGCAGCTCCTGGGAGGGAACAGGAGAAGTTTTAGAGCTTGAACACCTGCTGTGAAGCAGTCACCAGCAGCCAGACTCCGCACTTCTCCAGGTTACCTCCCCCCCTCCCAACATGCAAGAGTTTCATGGTTCAAAGGGTCAAAGATCATCTTTGGATGTGAAAGTGTCAGAAGTGAGCTAGTTTGGTGGATGTAAGGGATTAAAGTGTGACACTAAACCCCGGATAATGACAATTCACTTAAGGAGTAAAAAATGACCAGCGTGTGTATTTAGGTTAAGGGTTCACCAGGTTTGACAATTTATAAATAACCTTTTTTAGAAAGCACGGCATCCGTAACCTAAATAGCTATGCCAGTAAGACAGGCCATTTCATCATGTTCTATGAAGTTCTTTTAATTATACAGACCTGACTTTTAAGTTGTAGGTATTTTCTCTCTATTTATGAATCTAT
Organism: Labrus mixtus; assembly: GCF_963584025.1. Lineage (NCBI taxonomy): Eukaryota > Metazoa > Chordata > Actinopteri > Labriformes > Labridae > Labrus > Labrus mixtus. The sequence continues at coordinate 26,218,861 of NC_083613.1, read as the reverse complement.
TTCAATAACAAGACAAGTACCGACTGGTTGACTCCAAGTAAGCTCTGCCTGAAGGGCAGGGTTCAGGGTTGATTTGAAAAAAAATAGCTTTTTAAACACATGTTAGCAAGTTATTTTGTTTTTAACTAAACTTCAATTTCAGCAGCAGCGTTGTTGTTTTTCTTCACAGCTGTCATATTGTGAATTTTACATAATTAATTTACTGTGTTAAAGTTACTGGGACGACATACTGTAGGTCTTCATACCACCATCAGAGAAAAGAGAGCACATGCTTCATCTGTGTTGTAGCTTTCATAAAAGTAGAGTACATACAGAGTAGATATTACTATTGAATGTACTTTATGTAATTAGCTTTAAGTGTAATCACACGTGTTGCACTTGAATACTAAATGGGACACTCATAATTTTTGAATATCAGGATCGGCCTAGTCCTAGATCTCTGTCATAAACTGTTTGTTAATTTGAGTGTAAAACCTGCAGAAATCTTTTGTGTCTTTTTAGATTTAGTTATTTTTTCGATGTTCATTCTTTTTGTGTTCAGAAAGTCTACACTCTTCAAAAACACTTTCAGTTGCTGTTACATCTATACGGTATATTAGCAAGGAAAAGATGCCACTGATAGATAGTTGGAGAATTTACCAAAATAAAAAAACATTATGAAGTGCTTTCATGTGTGTGAAGATGTATCATCTTACATGACAGTTTTCAGTGTTTCTGCTGTATGTGTACATTATTGGAGTAATCATCATAATAATAAATTAGACTTATATAGCGCTTTTCTAAATACTCAAAGACGCTTAACAAGGAATAACAACACAAACAAAACAAGAAGCTGTAACTTCAGTTTCCAGCCCATCTCTTTTGTTTTTGATTTGTGCATAATTTAAGACAACAAGTAGATTTTATTATGTACATAAAGCTTAAGAGCAGACTCCAAAACATGAGGATAATGTAATAATATATCACTCACTGTGTCAGTGAAAATAAGAAACAATCATTGCTCACGTCTGAGAAACACAGCAGGCTCTGCCTGACCTGAGTCGATGGTATTTTACAGAGAATTTTTTGTGTGTTCTCAGTTCCTCAATCACACCTTGGTTGTCTAGAAAGAAATAGCAAAGAGATGTTTGCCGTGGCGTCATCTGGTTTCAGCTTGCACGTGTCCCGAGTGTTTCAGGGATACTCTAGCCTAAAAACAGCAATGCTAGATGCAGAGCTGTCTTGAATTATGCCAGCAATGGCAGTCATGTACGGTTGCTCCCTTCTGGCAATGGGTATTTGGTTTCACTCGTGCTCATAAACTTCTGGTTCCCCAGCAAAGGTCAGCACCTTGTTAGGACCTGCTGCGACAACTAACAACCCTATTGTTCAGAGAAAACGTCTTTCTATGAATAATAGTACACGTGGTATTTAACCAAATAAAAAGTCATAGAATCAAGTGCATCAAAGTTCAAAATAGAATCTGACATTAAAGTGTCCACTATGAAAAAAAGAATAACAGATTTAATTACTCACTAAATAAAAATGGAAAATAATCCAGATTGAAATACTGTCGACTTTAGGTCAGCTGTTAAAACCCAAATAGATTCTGTGCATTTGGGGAAAATAATGTGCTTTTGACCAAAGTATCCAAATGAAAGTAATGTCTAATATCAACCTTTAATTAGATAAAGTCAAACTTAGAGACAGGTGAAAATGTTTGCTGTCTACCCCCCTCAACACACAAACATTTAGAAGAGCTCATTTGCAAAAGCTCTTAACTCCGTTTTAAAATATGTCAAAAAACTGTATTTATTTAGTGTTTATTTCAGGTAATATCACTCAGACTGAAGTTAAGTGGCATTGGATGAGTTCCCCTTAGACTGTATTGTGTTTTTGCACCAGAACAGATTTGGGATCACGTAACAGCTCTATTTAAAGTGCTAATCAAAACTCTCAGGGCACTCTTTTTGCAAACTGAACTTGAACTTTTCTTACATTATGAATGTTATTGATTGGTTCTTAGACCCTGTTAATCATGCTTTTAAAGCAATTTGGCGAATACAGTGGGAAATAACTCGTTTATTTTTACTTTTGAAGTCATACATATAGAGCTGGTTTCAATTATGCTGACTTTGTGATATGACAGAGCATATATTTTTACGTTGTATTATGTTCATTTAAAGATGTTATTTGTACATTAATGTATGTAGTTGTAGAAAACAGAGAGAGAGAAAATAAGTAGATGTTGCAGGAAAGTGACAAAAGTAACAACTTAAGATTCATTTCTCAATGTTTTGTTCTCCAACACGATGTATGTTTAAGGTTTTGATTTGAAAATGTACAGCTTTGTAAAATTACTTTTCTCTTCTGTAATCACAACTACAACTTGTTGGTTATCAGCAGCTGCCCTCTAGTGGTACATTCATGTTACAGCAAGCATACACAACTACTACACACTGTTTGCTCAGAGCTGTAGATGGTCCACAGTTCATCTGTGTTATTTCCGGGGAAAAAAATGTATCACTTATAATTTTTTCCAGCTTAACTAAGTTGGAAAATATTTATTGAGGAGGATATTTCTGGTACATTAATTCTACACAACAATGACGGCTTACAATGTTTCTTGCCGTAGGCCTACACAGTTTCCTTCTTCTCAAAGTTTCTGGGCTGATGACGTCAAAGTGCCCTGCATATTGTGTCACGAGACTAAGTATGCACGTGCTTTTTAAAACTACGAAAGCTGTCCATGGTGCTGAATAACAACTTATCTGATTTAGGTTGGATTTGGTCTTCTTGTTATCTCTTAAATACAAATTAAAATAATAAAAAAAAACATAAATAAAACTGTTCAACATTTAAAAGTTGTTTTTCTTAATGATTTGTTTCTCGCTGGCGTGTTGTCGTTTCTTTTCTTTTTTTCTCCTCCACTGTCCGAAACCGAAGCGGTCTTCCGGGACGCAGCTGCAGCCGTATCAGCCTGTGTCAGGGCTTTCACACTGTGCTGCTGCTGCTGCTGCTGCTGCATTTTAATGTCGCTCAGGCTGGCGGGTAAAAGCTGCTGCCGTCACTGTACACGGCCTCGTCTCCTGTTTTGAATGTGCGAGAAAGAAACATGACATCTTCCAAACAGTTTCTACTGACCGCTCTGGCGTTGCTGTTTATTTGCGGAGCAGCTGAACGCAAAAGGATTTACAAATGTCCTTCAGGATGCTCGTGCACCACTCGTGCACCAAGGAGACGATCATCTGCGTCGGAACCTCACAGATCCCGAAGACTATACCGAGCGAGATCAACTCACTGTCAGTAACTAATCCTATCTTTTCTACCAAAGTGAATGATCTGTGTTTTTTTTTTTTTAATTTAAAAACAAAGCAGTCCATGTTGCGTTTGAGGAGACAGTGTCTGTCCTGAGCTCCCTGCCCTGCAGAGTTGGCTCTCGTTGTGTCTGGTACAGAGTGTAAAGATGTCACAGTCTGTCTCTGACTCTTTGATTGAATGTGTTTCTCTAACAGGAGCATGGTGAATGGATCTATTTCTGAAGTCACAGAGGGAATGTTTTCACTGATGCCCTCTCTTCAGCTGTTGTAAGTGAACTGTTGTCTAACTGCAGATCAGACATTGACATGCAGGGCTTTGTTGTGCAGACAGTAAACACAAACACACCTTAAAGTAAATAGATTATTATTCATGCAAACATCCTCCGTCACTCTCCTCTGGAATTCGAAGTTTAAGGAAGCAAAGTAAGGGAGGTTTTCATGATCTGTTCTTTTTTTTTAATGTAAGGGTTAACTTTTCTTTTAACAGACTTCTAAATGCAAACTCGATGACCACAATCAAAGACGATGCTTTCTCTGGACTTCCACATCTGGAATATTTGTGAGTATTATTTATATTGTTAGTACTTTACAAATGGACAGCTTTACAAATCTTATGTGTATATACAGTATGACATCATGTTTTCTTTCTCTAAAAGTATATTCAAATGAGACATAACCGTTAACAACTGGAATACACTACATATTAATAACTATCTTTATATACTGTTATTTTTATTTAAATACAACTTCAAATTATCCTACAACCTGCCCCATCCCCCATCTATCTAAAACAAACTATAAAATTAAGTTAAAGATAGAATATAATGTGTCACACTGTTTCATTAACTAATGGTTTTGTTATTTTACACTTGTGGAGCAGATTCATCGAAGGGAACAAGATTGAAACGATCACCAAGAATGCCTTTCGTGGTCTGCGAGATTTGACTCATCTGTAAGTTTGCTGACGTTTCCCTCTGTCCATCCACTCAGCATCTGTACCAATGAATCAACTCTACAACAAAGACAGACAGATTTAACACGTTGAAACAAAAATAGTAAGAAATGACGATGATTATAATCTACATTCCTCCCTGTGACTCTGACTTAGATCACTCGCCAATAACAAGATGAGGTTTCTGCCCAGAGATCTGTTTTTCTACTTGGATTCGTTACTGGAGCTGTGAGTAAGCAGTTGTGTCAGCAATGTGTGTGTGTGTGCGAGTATGTGTGTTAGTGTGTGTGTTAGTGTGTGTGTTAGTGTGTGTGTGTGTGTGTGTGTTAGAGTGTGTGTGCATCTTCCTTTTCTTTACTGCCTTTCAAAGTGAAGCTGACTCAGACTGTTTTATATTTCACTGCATTAAGAGGGCAGCAATATTCAGTTTGCTTCTCCCTCCTCTTTTTGTATTGCATCACAGTTTCATCATGACGTTTATTTTTAGCCTACTCTGTACTATTATCTTCTCAGGTATATTTTTTAACAACATGTTATTGTAAAAATGAAAAAAAAAGTGATTGTCTATGATATATGGTTTGGTTGCAATCTCAGGAGCCAACTTATAGGACTTTGAACTAAAACATAAACATGTGTCACCCATGTAAACTGCAAGGTTTTTTTATATCTCGCAGCATGCAGCTTAATCATTATGATTATCAAGAAATGTATAGACAATCATAGAATATTTTCAAGATTGAGTTATTCTTAACATGTGGAGCGACGTACCCACTACAACTTTCAACACTATTTATCTCTTTCTCTTGACAAGTTACAAAAATCGTACTTTTCTTTCTGAGTAAATCTTTTCACCCGATTTGGCAGACGCTGATGATTCCCTTTGTCGTGCTTTAGTGACCTGCGAGGAAACTCGTTCCAGTGCAACTGCGACAACAAATGGCTGATGATGTGGCTGAAAAACACAAATGCCACAGTATCAGATGTCTTCTGTGCCGGGCCCAGTGACATGAAGGGCAAGCGGCTCAACGACCTCCCCATTCCGCCGGGCGAGTGCATCTCCACAGGTAACATGACAAGCACACTGCACAAGGGAATTATGGACAGTCATGGGTAAAGCTCGATACTCTGAAAAAGAGGGGAAAGACAGAAAAGCCAGGAAGACACCAAGTAGTAAATCAATACAAGTGTTAAATTATTCAACAGGACTCTACCACGCAATATTCTGCACTAAAAACAATGAAGCCCACTCTGAACCTGCTAGCATGCATTAAACATCACATCGTGTATGTACACACACACACACACACACACACACACACACACATGCAGAAACATACACAACCAGCTAGATTGAATAACAAGTAGAGGCATGCTGTTTGAACTGCATGACTTATTCCTGTATCACAACACAAAGGTAAGCATTCCCTGTTTATCTCATCAAGAATTCAATGTTGTCAAAGTAAATGGTTTTATTTGTATTCCAGATCTTAGCTTTCTAATGTTTAGCATGTACACGATTTACCTTCACACCTTCATACCATGCAAACAATTGTTACTTTATAGTGAACCAGAAGCACAACTTTGGCTGATGGAGATTTGATTAGGTATTTGACATTACGGCGACAGTTTGTACTGTGTTATTTTCACAATTGTTTGTCCCATCGATTTCATTTCTGTGTTTATGAAATGTTCACAGGTTGAGTATCAATGGACATAAAAAACAGAGAAGTCAAAGTTAAATCACTGCAACTGACTTACTATAATCAAATGTACTATAAAACTTCAAGACTGATATCAGGAGGTTAAGTCAATAAACTCAAATATGAAACAAAATTAAAACCCAAATAAAGCAGCCATGACAACGAGAAGCTTGGCTCATGTAATCCAAGCTGTTTGATCCTCTCACGTTGTCAGCAGACCTAACAGTTTCTGTATTTGTCTGCATTTCACAGACTTTGTGCGTCATCAGTCGATTCCCATTCAGTCCATGTCAGCGGACATCTTCTCCTTCAAAGAGGACATCTATGTGGCAATGGCTGCTCCCAACTCCAACAGCTGCGTGGTCATGGAGTGGGATCACGTCGAAATGAATTTCAGGAAGTTTGACAACATAACAGGTTTGACGAAACTGACCCCGGGTCTTTTTTTTTTAAGAAAGTAGAACATATATCTTCAAAGGGGACCGACCTGTGTGCATATGATTGTACACCACAACCAGTAACATGAGGTATGTAGAGAAGGACCTGTTGGTGATGGTGATGGATCTTTGAAAGTCATTTTAAGAGGAAAACTGGATGTCTCGCACGTTCAAGATGACTTTTAATGACATCTTCTGACTTGTATTACCACTGACATCCTCTTTATCTTCACAGGGAAGTCTGTCGTTGGCTGCAGGTCGGTTCTGATCGACAACCACGTCTTGATAATTGTTACTCAGCTCTTTGGTGGCTCCCATATCTACAAGTTTGACGATCAGCAGAACAAGTTCGCAAAGTTTCAAACTATCGAGGTCTTCAACATCTCGAAGCCGAACGACATCGAGGTCTTCCAGATGGACGGCGATTGGTACTTTGTGATCGTGGACAGCTCAAAGGCAGGTTTATCTACTCTCTACAAATGGACTGACCAACCAGACCGCAATGAAACTGGATTTTACTCCTACCAGTTCCTACACGAGTGGTTCCGTGACACAGATGCCGAGTTTGTCGAGGTAGACGGGAAGTCTTATCTCATCTTAGCCAGTCGATCTCAGGCCCCCGTCATCTACCTGTGGAACAAGAGCACCCTGAAATTCATCCAGCACGGTGAGATCCCACATGTTGACGACGTAGTGGCAGTCAAAGCATTTAAGTTGGAGGGCGACTGGTTTCTGGCCATGACTTGCTACATCGGTGACTCCAAAGTCCTCAAATGGACCAATAAGCAGTTCACCGAGGTGCAGGCTCTGCCGTCTCGAGGAGCTATGATCCTCCAGCCGTTCACCTTCACAGACAGGCACTACCTTGCTCTCGGCAGTGATTATTCCTTCACACAGATCTACCTCTGGGACATGGAGACCAAAACCTTTCATAAATTCAAAGACATTTACGTGCAGTCGCCTCGGTCGTTCATAGCAGTGAACACTGACCGCAGGAATTTTATCTTCTCCTCAAGCTTCAAGGGCAAGTCCATGGTTTTTGAGCATATCATAGTAGATTTGAGCTTATAATACCTCGTAAAATAATGAGTGATCAAACTACGAGTCAACTAAATAGCTTAATAATGCGTTTGCTACAAAGGAATTATAAATGCAGCCGATCTTCTTCATGCAACCTTTGTTGGATGACAGACCACCAAAACAAAGTGAAGGCAATAAAGCTTGAAGCTAAAGGCTGGCACAATTAGGAAATAATGGCCACCTTTAAAATGTACCCAGAATAAATATACTTGTAGCATACTATCAATTAAATTTAAGGGTATTTACAATAATTCTATCCAGTAAACAATGGGCAAGTCAATGGATGTCCTTTCTGGCCATGTCAACCATCCACTTTAAACTGGAAACCCCAAACAGGAATTAAACACCAATATGTTGAGTATAATATGACATTGCAATACAATTTTATAATATATCTAATAGTGGACCTGTAAACGTGGTGCTTATTTAGTTGCCTCAAGGAATGGAAGAAAAAGTAAGAGCCTGAAATACGTCACAAAAACTGACCTAACATTGATTTCTGCATAATCTATATTCTAATGTTCTAAAGCAGACAGGTGTGTATGCCGTGTTGTGGGACCAAGTCTGGGGGTAAAAATATATATATACTATAAAGGCGACAATTAAAGCAGAGTTAAGATGCAAAAACCATTGAAGCATAAACATTACAGCGAAAGCCTCGCGTCCTTGTGGCTCTGTTGTTTCTTAAAGGTGGTGTTTTCAGACAGACTCTCCTGGCAGGTATTCATGGTGTTACGCTTGGCCATATAAACAAAAAAGTGATAGATGTGTGCAAATGCAGTACAAACCTTAATTTCTCATTTCCTCTCACATGGCTACATGCGGAAGAGGGTGTGTTTTTTCTTATTGTCAATTTTTTTTTTTTTTTAATTACAGAATTTGATGGATTTAGCGAATAAAAAATAATTTTGTATGCGTTTGGGAGAAAGTTTTCTTCATGCTCAGCAACTCAGAAAACTGTTTGGCTTTAGCACTGAAACTAAAACGCCAAGTCACCATAAAATTCTCCTCACTGGACAAGTGAAGGGTTTAGTTATGGGCAGCTTGAACTTCTGAGTCTCCAGAAGATATTTTGGAGACGTATAATACCAATAAGTGGAATAACTGATGATTCAAAAGTGCATGAAAACAAGAGTGTCTTCAAAGAGCTGAACGTGTTAAACAATATTATGAGCTTAAGCTGAACTGCATCTATATATTTATGACTAACTACTGTATGAACAGAGCGCCTGAAACGTGGCTTAACAAAATTAAATGTACTTCTGATTTCTATGCAAAATGTATAATACTGAATGTTGCTCTGAATTACAATCACAAGGTTAATTGTGTGCTGCTACGATATTGTATAAAACACAAATGTGTCTTCTTTTCTTTACTAATCATTTGATATGTTTCATTAGGATACATTATTTTAACATACATTATAATGGAATAATGTATATATGAGGCTTTGGTCTTGGCTTGTTATAAAATTCTAACAAGATTTAGCATAAACATTTTTGTTTTGTTTGCATTTCAGATTTCATGAAAATCTAAAGTTTTTCCCTCATATACAATCTATCTTCTTTCACATTCAGCCATATGTATGAAGGGCTTTGTGTGTATGCATTAAAGAACATTTAACCACAAATATTGTTGTCTTTTTCTCACTCTGTTCTCTATCGTGGATCATGCCCACATGATGAAACGTGTCCATAAATAAAAACACAGTGCTTCTGGCCTCTACTCGGAGACAGCATTTTCTATATCCATTAACAACAACAAAAGACACAATGGTACATTTTAGAGGGTTTGAATTGAAAAGTGCTGTAATGTTCTCTTAAAATTGTTTAATGCTTTGTTATTTGGTACCTCAGGGAGAGGTTCACATGACCTCTTTTTTTAAACAGCAAAAGATGTATTTTCAATCAAATGTGGGCATTCAACAGAAGCAGTTATTTACTGAACTCTATCCACCTCTCTCTCGCTCTCTCTGTCTATCTATCTACAATAGTAAAAATCATTGTGTATAAAATAACGACAGCGATAAATAAATAAATTTAAATAAATGTAATCATTTAAATAAATTTAAATAAATGTATTTATTTAAATTTTTAATTTAATTTAAATTAATTAATTTAAATTTATCTGTAAATTCGCTACTTTGACTCTTTCATCTTGTTTGTTCTTTGCATTGCAGTATTTTGGAAGTCTATTTTCTACAAAAAATTTTTTTGTTCAAAAGTCAGCTGGGTTAATGATTTACCTTCCACGCAACAATAAGGACAGTAAAACATACACATTTTGTTTTTTTATTATTATTTCCAGTGCAAATTACTGAATCTACGCACTTGATTTATCCTCTCAGTTCAACGACGCTTTCTGAGTGCGTCGTGACGATTCTCTGACGTCAGCCTGACGAGCGGAAGTGATGAAAATCGCGTCTCTCGAACACTTTAATCCGTTTTGATGATGCAAAAAAAAAAAATGTCTGTAAAGCTGACCCTTAAACCCAGCCGGGCGTTGTTCATTTGAAACTCACCTTTCGTCATTTTTATTGTCTTTTTTTTTTTTTGTGGCGTGCAGTGAGATGGATCCGTCCAGGAGGAGCGAGAGTGACTGGCAGGGTCTGCTGAACGAGGTGAGACTGAGGAGGAAAACACAGACACAGAGTCACAACCTGCACTGAGCCTGTGCACCAAACTGTCACAGAACCAGGAGATTTGAGTGTTTGAATTTTGTTTTTAGCCTCAAATGTGTTGCTATATGTAATTTAGAAAACAGGGTTGGTTGTTTCTCTGTTTACGAGGAATGTAAATAAGGAAGTAGATTTTTCTCTATTTTTTCCTTGTGCCTGCAGAGCTAAATACCAGGCTACACAATGACATGTAAACTGTGAACACAGGTGTAAAGCAGGTATAATGACATTCATCAGGTTTATACTGATTATCTGTAGCAAACAAAAAAAAGGTGACGAATTATTACATTATCCTGTATTATCGCAGAATATATATATTTTTTAAATTGCCACAAAAAAGCCATTTCTTCTGCCAGAATGACTCTTAACATTAGTATTAGCAATTTGTCCAAACAAGATGAACAGATTATTTGATAGTGAAAATAATAGTTGCAGAAGTTAACAGGATGAAGATGAGAAGGTGTCATTGTGATTTAAATTATGTTTTTTTCTAGTATGCTGTACGGCTTCATTGTCTTCTTCAGCAAACAGTAAAAATAGTTTTAAGATTCAGGATATGGAAGATATACTCTGCCTAGGTGCAGGAGGAACAGATTTAAAAACTGTTCCTGGTACCATTGGTCTCCTCAACAGCATCGTGATGTTTGTATTTGAGTGTTCATTGTGTGTAACCCAGTTTTTCTTGTTTTATTCGCTGCCGGCTGGAAAGCAAATTGCCCCTCGGGGATGATAAATTTACCTTGATAACACTGCCTACCTAGCTTGAATTGAACAGTACTCGTTTCACTTTCTCCTTTCCTGATAACATATCTGTCCTTCCATGCAGTTTGTGATTTGTAAGCGGAAGTTGGAGAGCAAAAAGGAGGCCCTCCTGATTCTGTCTAAAGAGTTGGACAGCTGTCAGCAGGAGAGAGATCAGTACAGACTGATGGCCAATCAGCTCAGAGAGCGACACCAAGGGTTGAAGAAGAAGTACAGAGAACTTATTGTAAGTCCCCTCTGTGTGTGCTGAACTAGTACATCTTAAAGATGCATCATAATGGTTATAACAAGTCATCAAAGTGAGAATGAAACATTCCAGTGTCCATCATCCACGATTAAATGTTGGGAATGTTGCATTTAATGACATTTCACTTTTTTTTTCCCTGTCTCATAGGATGGAGATCCCTCTCTGCCTCCAGAGAAGAGAAATCAGGTGAGCGCAGATGTTTTTCAACAAATAAAATAAAAGGACATTTGGCAGCTTTACAAACTGGTAGGGACTTCAATACCCACAATTCTCGGCTGGTCTTTTTTATAATTTAAGTTCAAATACTCAGAGGGGAAAAGAATCAAACACTTAACCAAAGTGAATCCAGCTGTGTCTTGATGGAGCTTTGAGAATCACGCCTTGTACACAATGCAGCGATACGAACCGCACATTCGTCGATCACTGTCTTTGAGTTTAGAGCATTTGCTGCTGGCGCTCAAAACGACAGAATACATTACCGATTCCCTGCGGCTAACCCAGATGTTTCCATCACGTTTGGTCAAAACATATATTTAATATATATATAAGAAATATTTACGCAAAAGGAACTTTGTTATGTTCAGCTGTGAATGTAAACGCTGCATTGATGATTTAACAGCTGATTGGAGCTTGTGTGAACGTCCTCGTGTGTATTATGTTTGTGTCTCTTTTCAGGTGAATTTGGCTCAGCTGCTGCGAGACTCCAGAGACAAAAACAGTCAACTCTCTGAGGAGGTGAAAGAGCTGAAACAACGACTACTGGAGGCCCAGGGTGACAACAAGGTACCGTCCTGTCTTTTATGTGCTGTACACAATCACTTGTGCTTACATAATATCAAAGGTAACCGCTTCTGTCGGTCCTAACAGCTTCTACGAATGACCATCACCAAGCAGAGGCTGGGGGACGAGGAGGTCGGTGCTCGTCACTTCCCTGCACATGAACGACAGGATCTGGTCAAACAGTTAGAGAGAGCTGGAGAGCAGGTGAGAGGGAGAGGTCACAGCGCACTGCTCTGTTTCTGTCCACAGAGTCAGTGTTTATCCTGAAAATCTATTATTCAAGAAAATAATTATAATTTATATAATTCAATAATTCATATATTTATAATACATGTATTACAGTTATGAGCCCAAATAACAGGAAGGACAAGTGGCGTATTATGTAGAGACTAGAGTGAACTAAAATGCATGTACTGTGATTGATTTCTTAAATATTTAAAAACTGTATATACTACAGTATGAGTGGATGAAACAGTAAAACTATAACCAGCAAGTAAAATGAAAAACACTCACCCCCGTAGTGCTGTGTGTCCCTGCAGAACGAGGTTCTCGAGCACAGCATGAAGTCACTCACAGACGAGCTGCAGGACGTACGAGCGGAGCGCGACGTGTTTCAGCAGAAGGCTCATCGCCTCAACGTGGAAATGAACCACATCGTGGGCAACGACGACATACGGATTGTGGACATAGACGCACTCTGCATGGAGAACAGGTTGGTTCATAAAACCACGTTTGATTAATGCCACCTTTTCACACGGTTGTTCATACGATTTGCAGCGACGTCCACAGTCAAAGGAACGATCTCAGAGTGTAGGCTGAACGCTGTTAAAAGTTCAGATTATATCTTTATGTCGATTTTTTTTACGTGTGTAAAAAGATTGCAACACATTTTATTTGGATCGGACAAAGAAAGAACTGACAGCTTGATTTCACTGATGAAGGTTTATGTCTTCTGAATCTGGATTATTAATGATGAATCAATAATCCTTCAGGTATTTGCATGAACGCTTCGGTCAACTTCAAGAAGAAATCAACTTGCTCAAAAAAAATCTGATGAAGTACAAGGTACATTTTTATCATGTTGAGTTTTGTAACATTTGACTTCTGGAGTTGTGTTTGGATTTTTTTTTTTATAGTTTCTTAATTCCATGTTTTCTGTGGTTTCAGAGCGCCCTGGAGTGTCGGAAGAATTCTAAAATCAGTGGGAAAGCAAACAGCAGTGCACTGACTGGGGTGCTCTCTGCTAAACAAGGTCAGTTTTTTAATTCACAAAGTAGAATCCATAACACCATGTAAACATACACGGCTGTGTCATAGAAGGAGAAGAACGGGCGCTGGAATCCTAGTGGTTAGTACACGCGCCCCATCTACGGAGGCTATAGTCTTCCTAGCGGGGCGGCCCAGATTTGAATCTGACCTGTGGCTCCCCCTGCATGTCATTCCCCTCTCTCTCTCTCTCTCCCTCCCCTTCTCCCCTCATTTCTAACTCTATCCACTGTCATATCTCTAAATAAGGGCATAAAAAGTCCCAAAATAAACCTTGACAAAAAGAAGAATACAGCCCCGTGTTCATGTGCTTTAACCTGTGCCTCATGTCGTGTGTGCAGTGAAGGAGTTGTTGCTGTCTGAAGAAAACGGCTGCAGCCTGCCGGTGACTCCTCAGTCCATCACAGACCTCAAGTCTCTGGCCACAGCTCTGCTGGAAACCATCCACGAGAAGAACATGGTGATTCAGCACCAACGCCAGATCAACAAGTACTTCTCCACCTCAAACCTCACACTCGTATGACGACGTATTGACTTCGATGACATACAGAATGCTTGATTTTTGACTTTTTTTTTTGTGTATTTTTTTTTGTCATCAGGATTCTTGGAACTCGCGTGGCAGAGCTAGAAACCAAACTAAAAACATTAGAAATGTCCGGACTGTGGAGCCTGCCAGGTGAACACCTTGAGAAACTTAGATGTGTCATTGACTCTTGGATTCTTCAGACTGTTAAACAATAATTTATTATCTTTTCCTCTGTCCTTTTTGTTTTCTCCATCTTGCTACCTGGAGGCCTGACTTATAATGTTTCTCTGGGAATTTATGGAAGTATGTTCCTCCTCAGTTAAAATCATTCACTTTAACATTTTGAACTTTGTCACCTATCATCTTTTCTAATATTTCCCCAAAACCACTCGTTTCTGTCCAATCAAACCGCTTTAAGTAGTGACATATGCATGACTGAATTTCCACGTCTTCACAAATGTTTACTGTTAATAAAATGTTCCGCTCAAACAGGAGGAAAAGACGCCATCATACTGAATCCTCATCAGGCTGAATCAACAGAGTCTCCTGCACATGAAGGTAAAAGTGGCTGTAATTTGTCTAGTCATCTATTGATCCATGTGTTGGTGGGATTATATTCCTTAAATCATCTTTTCTGACAGGTGACGAAGTATCTGAGAACAGAGTCGCCGATCAGCAGAGCTCTGAAGAAGTCCCACAGCAAGACAGTGGACCTCCACCTGTGTCAGGTGATGCAGAGGGACTTCAAGGTGAACTTCAAGAGGGACTTAAAGAGGGACTTCAAGATGAACTTCAAGAGGGACTTAAAGAGGGACTTCAAGATGAACTTCAAGAGGGACTTCAAGAGGGACTTCAAGATGAACTTCAAGAGGGACTTCAAGAGGGACTTCAAGAGGGACTTCCAGAGGAGGCAACATCTGCATCCAACGAGGAGACATGCCAGCAGAATCCTTCAACCCAGTCAGCTGAACTAGAACCGCTCAGCAATCGGACAGAAACATCAGAGAAGGAGGAGCGTTGTGATGCTGGCCAGTCACAAAGCACGACTGATTTCACAGCTATGACGGGCGACGGGTCGAAGGAAGAGGAATGTCAGAGTGATTCTCCTCTTAAATTTACAAATGTAACACAAAGTGTGTCAGATCTCTCACGACAAACTTTAGAGGGATCAGGAGGACACGAGGATGAGTTGGATGAACACAATGAAGAGCTGGAAACTGTTGAAAGTGAGTGTATTCTAATAGAGGGAGACATCAGCGACGATGAATTCACTGCTGCTGCTGCTGCTGCTGCAAGCACCGCAGAGGAGCAGGAGAACCAGGAGACAGATGGAGACAGGTGTTTGTGAAGTCATGAAACCTAAGATAGGAGCGATAGGAATGTATGATGCATCACCATCACAAAGCTCATTTCTAACATCAATCAGAAGAAATAGGCCCTATTTGGCTTTACAGTGTATCAAATACATCAAAAGCTTCATATGCTTCTGTTTAGTTATGGATCCTACATCTGCATCAGACTCTGAATCCATCTTTGAAAAATAATATCCTGGCACTAGATGAAGGGTGAATATACTACAGTCAATGTAGTGAGAAGGATACAAAACAAACATTGAAAAAGTGTCAAATGCTTCCATAGTCTCATGTAGCGCTACCCTTTGAACTAGTCCTTAAGTATGCAGACATCAGCGTAGAACAACATGTTGTTGCTTAATATAAAAATGCTGCTAAAACAACCACAACTCCTCTGGGATGTGTGTTTGTTTGACAACAGAGATCTTCTCCACTCTAGTCCGAAGAGCATAAGTGAGGTTGTGCAATATGGTTTGGCCCTCAGTTGGTGTTCCGGCTAATCCTGAATTTATAAGATGGGTTTGAGGTCTGAACATTACGCCTCTGTTATTTTCTTCCACTCCAAACTGGAGGGGAACAAACATTAGTTTAAGGGCCCTCGCTTTTTGCATGTTTAGTGTTAAAACTGGAAATGGTTATTGCCAAACTGTTTTTGAAAAGTTGAAAGCTGCGCGTTGTGTGGGCGGAGAGTTGAGGAACTGTGATTTTTTTGTTATGAGAAATAGCGAAGGAATGTGGCTGATGGATCAGAACTATAAAAAAAAAGGGCGATTGCTATTAGTTGACCATGAACTTAAAGACGTGATGTTGCTTACACTTTATCAGAATATTTCTCATTTAACGCTCTACCTCTGTACACACTTCCCTCCTGTTGTAAAGAAACACTCATCACTAAGTCAAAATAAATAAATACAGGAGACAATATTTGAGCTAAGAAGCAGCTATATTTAGTTTCTTTACACATAATACAAAAACATACCATTTCATTTTTTTAGTACAGTTAGGCCAGCAGGTTTCACAATACTACACAAGATTTTATTTTTAACCATGAAAACAACAATATTACCAAAACGCTGCATGACAATATGCTTTTTGATTTATCACAGGTAATTTCACGTTCCCTTATATACTATGTTTTTGTTAGACAGTCACAAATATTCAAAGGTGAACCAGACCTTCTCTGGTTGATATGAAACAAAAAGATGTAAAGTAGAAGTTATTTGTTACACAATGAAGCAACAACATAAAGAATACCAGCACAGATATTTAGATTCTGTTTTTTTTGTGGTGACCAATATTAACTGACCAGATATAAACTTCATAGAGCCATATGTATTGAATGTGTGTAAAACAATGTATAGAAAATGTCTTTATTTCTGCAAAATTAAATTTTCAGATCCTGATTTGTTGTGAGTGGTAAAACTGCTGATTTTGTAAAATGCTGCTGTAAAAGTAGAGCTCAACATTTCAGACAATGAAGGTTTCCTCAACTAAATGCTAACATCAGCATGCGTGCATTGTGCAAGGACAATGATGACGTGAAGCTGAGGCTGATGGGAAGATTATATTTGGGCAGAATTTTGTCATTAAGGATGTTTTACTATTGACTAAATGGGGGTAAACAAAAAAAAAAGAGATTGAGAAAATCAGCAAAATTGGAAGTATAAGCTATAGGACCCCCCCCCAATCAGCTGCACCAAATTTCATGGCAGTCTACCCAATAGTTTAGTAACATAGTCTGAACCAAACTTATGGACCTTCTAACTAGCTGCTAAAAGATATATGCAAATGATGATTCTATTTTAAAAGTATTTAAACTCCTATAATGTTTGGAGATTTAATTTGCCTTTGATCAACACAGAATACAAAAGGATACAATGAGTGATTAAACTGGTTAGTTGACTTGCAGGATCAATATTTCCTCAGCCTCCTGGTGTACTGCTTATGATGTATGTTCCACAGATTGGAGGAGGAGATCCCAATAATACAGCAGCCGAGCCTCCGGCCTGCGTTTCCATGCAGCAGACTCCCAGCGTCTCCGCCACGCCCCATGTCGTCGATCTTCTCGTGGATCACCACGGCTCTTCCAATCACAGACTGATCTCCAAACAGCGTCGCCCGGGATTTGATTACTGCGTTGATTTTACCTTGCTGGGGCGTGAAGTTACCCAAGTCTCCGGGGTGGTTGGGGTGGTACACTACTTCTGGGTTGTAGTGGCCTCCGGTGGAGTCGCAGCCCTGGCTCAGGTCTCCATACTGATGGATGTGCACCGCTCTGGCATCCTGAGCGCCCTCTTTGGGGAGGCCATTGAACCGAAGCAGGATTTCAAGTGCTTGGTACTCCTCCTGTCTGAACAGCACTTGGCCGGTCACTTTGAGCAGTCCATCAGGTAGAGAGCTGCTGGGTCTCATTTTACAGACTGCAAACATGGTGCCATTGTTCTCGAGAGCCTCTGGAGGGGTATAACTGCCTGAGACACATCGGTGGTGGCCAGCCAGCAGAACCAATAGGGCTGCTCCCAGTATGCTCAGTGGTCTGAAAGATAGTGAAATCATCAGGATATTTACCCCTTATTTATAGTAGACAGAAGGCTACCCACACAAAAAACTTAATCAAATGTCAATACATTGAGGAATCTAAAAGGCTTATGAGATAATTAGTAGTTCTACATACATTGCATCATGTAATGAGTAAATGATAAACATTTATAAGTATTTGACATCAAGCTGCTTTTGATACAACGATGTTTACTCCAATAAGATCCATTAAAATGCATACAATCATATGTTTCATTGAATGATTTAAATGTCCAAAGTAACTAGCTGTTTTTTTTTCTCCAGCAGTGGAGTAGCAAAGGTGAAAGTACATAAAGTTCCTGAAAAGTGAAAGCCTACTTTAGAACAATAAGTTACTTCAATGCACAAACAGAAGTTCCTCTGATGTGAAAAGTACATTTCCCTGAAGTTAAGAGTTTTCCACTATTGGGATAACTTTTCATCAGAAGCTCCTTATTGTCACAGAGGTTTGCTCACATACTCTGCGCTGCATATCAAACACCTTCGCCTGTGATGTGTTTACATATTGAGAGTGGAAGAGCACAACGTAATGAGTGATATTACAGCTACAAAGAACATGTGGTTGAATAAAGCAGCACACGGAGGGTCCTTCACCTCTAATTAAAAATGGTGTCGCAGAGTTTTACCACACCAAACAAAGTTGGGACAGCCGACACGCAGAGACCTGAGATGCTACATGAGCCTTTAAAAAGTCCACTTACCCGTTCAGACGCATGGTCAGCAAATGAAGAAAAGCTGCAACAACGAAACTGTCAAATGATGCGTTTGGTGTTAATCCTTTGAGGACGTAGGATGGGACCGTTTCGTGAAAGGCTTATATAAGCGTCTCGGGAGGCGTTGTTCTCTGAGGGAGGAGCAGAGGTCTACCAACCCGCTATTTAAGCACAAGATGTCAGATTTTTATCATCTCAAGTGCGTTGTTTCCCTCTCTACTTCTCTGTCATGCTGGTTTCAGGTTGATGTTTTTTTTTTTTTTATAAGGAAAACAATAAAATAAATCTGCTGTTTGTAGTGTAGCTTAGTAATGACATGTAAACCCATGTGGGCTACTTTTTAATCTGTGTCGTTGCTTCTTCTGCTTTTGCAAAACAAACACGATATGGTGTGTCATGAACTGAAAAGAGAAACTAAGCTTTCCTCGCTTAGTTCTTATTTTGTATTTCCTATACCTGTGTTTCTTTGTCCTAGTGTGTATTCTTGGTAATGTTACATTCTTGAGTTCTGTGTGTCTTGTATTGTGTTCCTGCCTCTGTGTGTGTTTTCCCTCCAGTGTTGATTGCCCTGATTGTCTTCACCTGTGTCATTAGTCTCGCCTGTGTCTGATGACCCCCATGTCTATTTAGTCTCTGTGTTTCTTCCCTCCTGTGTCAGTTCATTGTAGTTGTGTTAGATGTTTGTACATCAGTTATCAGAGTCAGTATGTCTGTTTCCCTCGTGGCTAGTTTTCTCCTTTAATAAGTTGTGTGTTTTTGCCTTTTTGTTTAAATAAATATTTTTTTGTTAGATCTGCATCTGGGTCCTCCTCTTAGTTTTCTTGTTCTGTAACATGGTGTCAGTTAACAGGATAGATGGCGATGGTTGAATGAATTGATGAAGTTGCCATAAACCTACACTGCAAACAACAACAACAACAACAACAACAACTGCTTCATTCAAGAGAATGTGTGTTTTAAAGAAATACAGTCGGCAAAATTTAGCCGACTAATTTTCAAGGAGCTTTTTTTTAAAAATGTATTTATCTTTAAGAAGCTTTAAAATCAAATAGTAAACAAGTTATGAACTGTCGATAATATTTGTTGATGGTTTTTTGTATAATTTACAAAGTAAGTACTCTTATATTCTAAGTAAATATGACCTAGTTACTTCAGTACTTTTCAGCAGTGATGGCAAATTTTTAACCCATTAATGTCCGCAGTGGAATTATGATTCCCTTTACAGCACTTGTAGTACAAACTGAGATGAGAACACATGGAACAATAGATGACTAGACTGAGATAAAAAAAATACAAAAAATCGGTCAAGAACAGTTTTTAGTGGTTGGTCACCTGTGGTAGATTCATACACACATAGT